>NC_057814.1:157830660-158130660 GCF_018294505.1 Triticum aestivum
GCCGGCCGGCGCTCCGCGGCTGCCCGCGCAGCCGCCGTCCTCCGCCCGCGCGGACCCCGCCTCGCCGCCGCCCGTCGTCCCCGACCCCGCGGCGCACCTCCTCCGCTCTGGCCCCGCCTTCTCCCTCCTCTCCGGCGCCTCGCCGCCCTCCCCGCGACGACCTCCGGCGAGCTCGAGCTCGGCCCGATCCGATCTGCAAACTAGGGTAGACTTTCTCCCTCTCCCGAAATATTCCAAGTCTGGAAATATTTGCATTATGTGCTCCTGTTCATCGCATCATAACTCTCTGCATATAGCTCCGTCTCGTGCGTTTAATATATAGAAATGTTCGCCTCGAGATGCTCTTCATTATCTTCCATTATGCCATGTTCATTTGAGTCCTTCTTGATGCCCAAATTTCTGGTGCAAGAGTGCTATATGCTGTTACCTGCTGTTACTTATCAGAACATGAGGATTTGTTATTTTTGTTGCATTTAATGTGTGCATCTTATGGGCATGAGCTCTACATGTGTTTTGATGTATGCCATGCCATATTTACAAAGGTGTATGCCATGTGTTTTTGTGATCTCTGTGGTGACTAGCACAAGCATGCAAACTAGAATTCGTGATGTTTCTGTTTTCAGGGACTTTGTAATTTTGCTAAGTCTGTGAGTGGTGTTATTTTGTTGCTATGTATCCATGTGGCTACAGAGAGATCCATGCTCCTTTTGGTGATGTTCAGTAAGGATGTTTTGTACATATAGTTGTGCTCTATACATTAATGCCTCTGTTTGCAATTATGGAGTGCCCTAGCATGACTCAATATTGCTCTACTTTTGCTATTAAATATTTCTGGCAGATTGTTTACGTGTTATTCAATTTTGCCAAGCTTGTTGTAGTTGATCCATTCCTGCTATGTATTTGTCTTGCCATGGATAGCTTCATAAACTTGCCATCTTGCTGTAGGTATGCTTGTTTTGTCATGCATTGCTTTGTGGTGAGTGCATCAAGCTCACCAAGATGCCTTCATATTACTGTTTCTGCCATGCTCTGTTTTCTGCTAAGTCTGAAACCTGTTAACGAAACTTGTTATGTTTACATGGTTTCCATCATATCTTCTGTTCCTTTTTGGATTATGGTCAGTAAGGGACTTTTGTTCTATGCATTTAGTAGTTTCATGTCATGCCTTGTTTTACCATGTTAAGTTCCTGTAGCATGATGGTTGCTTGCTCTGAACATTGCTACCTGATGCTGTTTCTGCCATGTCCAATAATTTGACCAAGTCTGTGAACCTGTTATCTTTTGCACTTTTGCCATGCTTTTTTGAACCTGTTATAGTGTGATCTAGCCGTAGCTCAGTGTTCATCTTTTGTCAAGCATCTTCTGTAGATTACTGCCATATGCTTTTTTGCTATGTTGGAGTGTTGTAGCATAGTTACTTGAAGCATTTTAAGTGCTATCATGCTGTTAAGCGCAGAATCGTGTCATTCTTGTTTTGCTTGCCATTTGCAAACCGTGTGTGTAGCCGTGATGGTCTCTTCTCGGCGGAGTCCGGAAAGTGAACACGGTTTGAGTTATGCATGAATGTAAGTAGTTTCAGGATCACTTCTTGATCATTTCTAGCTTCACGACCGTGGCGTTGCTTCTCTTCTCGCTCTCACTCGCGTATGTTAGCCACCATATATGCTTAGTGCCTGCTGCAGCTCCACCTCATTACACCATCCTTTCCTATAAGCTTAAATAGTCTTGATCTCGCGGGTGTGAGATTGCTGAGTCCTCGTGACTCACAGATTCTACCAATACAGTTGCAGGTGCCGACGATGCCAGTGCAGATGACGCAACCGAGCTAAAGTGGGAGTTCGACGAGGAACGTGGTCGTTACTATGTTTCTTTTCCTGATGATCAGTAGTGGAGCCCAATTGGGACGATCGGGGATCTAGCATTTGGGGTTCTCTTATTTTCATTTGGATTTGACCGTAGACGGTCTATGTGTGGATTTTGGATGATGTATGAATTATATTTATGTATTGTGTGAAGTGGCGATTGTAAGCCAACTCTCGTTATCCCATTCTTGTTCATTACATGGGATTGTGTGAATATGACCCTTCTTGCGACAAAACCACAATGCGGTTATGCCTCTAAGTCCTGCCTCGACACGTGGGAGATATAGTGAAGGAAATATGCCCTAGAGGCAATAATAAAGTTATTATTTATTTCCTATATCATGATAAATGTTTATTATTCATGCTAGAATTGTATTAACCGGAAACATGATACAAGTGTGAATACATAGACAAACAGAGTGTCACTAGTATGCCTCTACTTGACTAGCTCGTTGATCAAAGATGGTTATGTTTCCTAGCCATAGACATGAGTTGTCATTTGATTAACGGGATCACATCATTAGGAGAATGATGTGATTGACTTGACCCATTCCGTTAGCTTAGCACTCGATCGTTTAGTATGTTGCTATTGCTTTCTTCATGACTTATACATGTTCCTATGACTATGAGATTATGCAACTCCCGTTTACCGGAGGAACACTTTGTGTGCTACCAAACGTCACAACGTAACTGTGTGATTATAAAGTTGCTCTACAGGTGTCTCCGAAGGTACTTGTTGGGTTGGCGTATTTCGAGATTAGGATTAGTCACTCCGATTCTCGGAGAGGTATCTCTGGGCCCTCTTGGTAATGCACATCACTTAAGCCTTGCAAGCATTGCAACAAATGAGTTTGTTGCGAGATGATGTATTACGGAATGAGTAAAGAGACTTGCCGGTAACGAGATTGAACTAGGTATTAAGATACCGACGATCGAATCTCGGGCAAGTAACATACCGATGACAAAGGGAACAATGTATGTTGTTATGCGGTTTGACCGATAAAGATCTTCGTAGAATATGTGGGAGCCAATATGGGCATCCAGGTGCCGCTATTGGTTATTGACCGGAGACGTGTCTCGGTCATGTCTACATAGTTCTCAAACCCGTAGGGTCCGCACGCTTAACGTTACGATGACAGTTTTATTATGAGTTTATGAGTTTTGATGTACCGAAGGAGTTCGGAGTCCCAGATGAGATCGGGGACATGACGAGGAGTCTCGAAATGGTCGAGACGTAAAGATCGATATATTGGACGACTATATTCGGACATCGAAAAGGTTCCGAGTGATTCGGGTATTTTTCGGAGTACCGGAGAGTTACGGAATTCGTATTGGGCCTTAATGGGCCATACGGGAAAGGAGAGAAAGGCCCCAAAGGGTGGCCGCACCCCTCCCCATGGACTAGTCCGAATTGGACTAGGGAGAGGGGGCGCCCCCTTCCTTCCTTCTCCTTCTCCCTTCCCTTCTCCTACTCCAACAAGGAAAGGAGGAGTCCTACTCCCGGTGGGAGTAGGACTCCCCCTTGGCGCGCCCTCCTCCTAGGCGGGCCGCCTCCCCCCTTGCTCCTTTATATACGGGGGCAGGGGGCACCCCACAGACACAACAATTGATCTATTGATCTCTTAGCCGTGTGCGGTGCCCCCCTCCACCATATTACACCTCGATAATATCGTAGTAGTGCTTAGGCGAAGCCCTGCGTCGGTAGAACATCATCATCGTCACCACGCCGTCGTGCTGACGAAACTCTCCCTCAACACTCGGCTGGATCGGAGTTCGAGGGACGTCATCGAGCTGAACATGTGCTGAACTCGGAGGTGCCGTGCGTTCGGTACTTGATCGGTCGGATCGTGAAGACGTACGACTACATCAACCGCGTTGTGTTAACGCTTCCGCTTTCGGTCTACGAGGGTACGTGGACAACACTCTCCCCTCTCGTTGCTATGCATCACCATGATCTTGCGTGTGTGTAGGAAATTTTTGAAATTAGTACGTTCCCCAACAGTGGTATCAGAGCCTGGTTTTATGCGTAGATGTCATATGCACGAGTAGAACACAAGTGAGTTGTGGGCGATATAAGTCATACTGCTTACCAGCATGTCATACTTTGGTTCGGCGGTATTGTTGGATGAAGCGGCCCGGACCGACATTACGCGTACGCTTACGCGAGACTGGTTCTTCCGACGTGCTTTGCACAGAGATGGCTGGCGGGTGTCAGTTTCTCCAACTTTAGTTGAACCGAGTGTGGCTACGCCCGGTCCTTGCGAAGGTTAAAACAGCACCAACTTGACAAACTATCGTTGTGGTTTTGATGCGTAGGTAAGAACGGTTCTTGCTAAGCCCGTAGCAGCCACGTAAAACTTGCAACAACAAAGTAGAGGACATCTAACTTGTTTTTGCAGGGCATGTTGTGATGTGATATGGTCAAAGCATGATGCTGAATTTATTGTATGAGATGATCATGTTTTGTAACCGAGTTATCGGCAACTGGCAGGAGCCATATGGTTGTCGCTTTATTGTATGCAATGCAATCGCCCTGTAATGCTTTACTTTATCACTAAGCGGTAGCGATAATCGTAGAAGCATAAGATTGGCGAGACGACAATGATGCTACGATGGAGATCAAGGTGTCGCGCCGGTGACGATGGTGATCATGACGGTGCTTCGGAGATGGAGATCACAAGTACAAGATGATGATGGCCATATCATATCACTTATATTGATTGCATGTGATGTTTATCTTTTATGCATCTTATCTTGCTTTGATTGACGGTAGCATTATAAGATGATCCCTCACTAAATTATCAAAGTATAAGTGTTCTCCCTGAGTATGCACCGTTGTGAAAGTTCTTCCTGCTGAGACACCACGTGATGATCGGGTGTGACAGGCTCTACGTTCAAATACAACGGGTGCAAAACAGTTGCACACGCGGAATACTCAGGTTAAACTTGACGAGCCTAGCATATAACAGATATGGCCTCGGAACACGGAGACCGAAAGGTCGAGCGTGAATCATATAGTAGATATGATCAACATAGTGGTGTTCACCGTTGAAACTACTCCATCTCACGTGATGATCAGACATGGTTTAGTTGATATGGATCACGTGATCACTTAGAGGATTAGAGGGATGTCTATCTAAGTGGGAGTTCTTAAGTAATATGATTAATTGAACTTGAAATCATGAACTTAGTACCTGATAGTATCTTGCTTGTCTATGTTAATTGTAGATAGATGGCCCGTGTTGTTGTTCCGTTGAATTTTAATGCGTTCCTTGAGAAAGCAAAGTTGAAAGATGATGGTAGCAATTACACGGACTGGGTCCGTAACTTGAGGATTATCCTCATTGCTGCACAGAAGAATTACGTCCTGGAAGCACCGCTGGGTGCCAGGCCTGCTGCAGGAGCAACACCAGATGTTATGAACGTCTGGCAGAGCAAAGCTGATGACTACTCGATAGTTCAGTGTGCCATGCTTTACGGCTTAGAACCGGGTCTTCAACGACGTTTTGAACGTCATGGAGCATATGAGATGTTCCAGGAGTTGAAGTTAATATTTCAAGCAAATGCCCGGATTGAGAGATATGAAGTCTCCAATAAGTTCTATAGCTGCAAGATGGAAGAGAATAGTTCTGTCAGTGAGCATATACTCAAAATGTCTGGGTATAACAATCACTTGATTCAACTGGGAGTTAATCTTCCGGATGATAGCGTCATTGACAAAATTCTTCAATCACTGCCACCAAGCTACAAGAGCTTCGTGATGAACTATAGCATGCAAGGGATGGATAAGACGATTCCCGAGCTCTTCGCAATGCTAAAGGCTGCGGAGGTAGAAATCAAAAAGGAGCATCAAGTGTTGATGGTCAATAAGACCACCAGTTTCAAGAAAAAGGGCAAAGGGAAGAAGAAGGGGAACTTCAAGAAAAACAGCAAGCAAGTTGTTGTTCAGGAGAAGAAACCCAAGTCTGGACCTAAGCCTGAGACTGAGTGCTTCTACTGCAAGCAGACTGGTCACTGGAAGCGGAACTGCCCCAAGTATTTGGCGGATAAGAAGGATGGCAAGGTGAACAAAGGTATATGTGATATACATGTTATTGATCTGTACCTTACTAATGCTCGCAGTAGCACCTGGGTATTTGATACTGGTTCTGTTGCTAATATTTGCAACTCGAAACAGGGGCTACGGATTAAGCGAAGATTGGCTAAGGACGAGGTGACGATGCGCGTGGGAAATGGTTCCAAAGTCGATGTGATCGCGGTCGGCACGCTACCTCTACATCTACCTTCGGGATTAGTTTTAGACCTAAATAATTGTTATTTGGTGCCAGCGTTAAGCATGAACATTATATCTGGATCTTGTTTGATGCGAGACGGTTATTCATTTAAATCAGAGAATAATGGTTGTTCTATTTATATGAGTAATATCTTTTATGGTCATGCACCCTTGAAGAGTGGTCTATTTTTGTTGAATCTCGATAGTAGTGATACACATATTCATAATATTGAAGCCAAAAGATGCAGAGTTGATAATGATAGTGCAACTTATTTGTGGCACTGCCGTTTAGGTCATATCGGTGTAAAGCGCATGAAGAAACTCCATACTGATGGACTTTTGGAACCACTTGATTATGAATCACTTGGTACTTGCGAACCGTGCCTCATGGGCAAGATGACTAAAACACCGTTCTCCGGAACTATGGAGAGAGCAACAGATTTGTTGGAAATCATACATACAGATGTATGTGGTCCAATGAATATTGAGGCTCGTGGCGGATATCGTTATTTTCTCACCTTCACAGATGATTTGAGCAGATATGGGTATATCTACTTAATGAAACATAAGTCTGAAACATTTGAAAAGTTCAAAAAATTTCAGAGTGAAGTTGAAAATCATCGTAACAAGAAAATAAAATTTCTACGATCTGATCGTGTAGGAGAATATTTGAGTCATGCGTTTGGTCTTCATTTGAAACAATGCGGAATAGTTTCGCAACTCACGCCACCCGGAACACCACAGCGTAATGGTGTGTCCGAACATCGTAATCGTACTTTACTAGATATGGTGCGATCTATGTTGTCTCTTACTGATTTACCGCTATTGTTTTGGGGTTATGCTTTAGAGACGGCTGCATTCACGTTAAATAGGGCACCATCAAAATCCGTTGAGACGACGCCTTATGAACTGTGGTTTGGCAAGAAACCAAAGTTGTCGTTTCTTAAAGTTTGGGGCTGCGATGCTTATGTGAAAAAAATTCAACCTGATAAGCTCGAACCCAAATTGGAGAAATGTGTCTTCATAGGATACCCAAAGGAAACTGTTGGGTACACCTTCTATCACAGATCCGAAGGCAAAACTTTTGTTGCTAAATTCGGAATTTTTCTGGAAAAGGAGTTTCTCTCGAAAGAGGTGAGTGGGAGGAAAGTAGAACTTGATGAGGTAACTGTACCTACTCCCTTATTGGAAAGTAGTTCATCACAGAAACCGGTTTCTGCGACGCCTACACCAATTAATGAGGAAGTTAATGATGATGATCATGAAACTTCAGATCAAGTTATTACTGAACCTCGTAGGTCAACCAGAGTAAGATCCGCACCAGAGTGGTACGGTAATCCTGTTCTGGAGGTTATGTTACTAGACCATGACGAACCTACAAACTATGAAGAAGCGATGGTGAGCCCAGATTCCGCAAAATGGCTTGAGGCCATGAAATCCGAGATGGGATCCATGTATGAGAACAAAGTATGGACTTTGGTTGACTTGCCCGATGATCGGCAAGCCATTGAAAACAAATGGATCTTCAAGAAGAAGACTGACGCTGACGGTAATGTTACTGTCTATAAAGCTCGACTTGCTGCGAAACGTTTTCGACAAGTTCAAGGGATTGACTACGATGAGACCTTCTCACCCGTAGCGATGCTTAAGTCTGTCCGAATCATGTTAGCAATTGCCGCATTTTATGATTATGAAATTTGGCAAATGGATGTCAAAACTGCATTCCTGAATGGATTTCTGGAAGAAGAATTGTATATGATGCAACCGGAAGGTTTTGTCGATCCTAAGGGAGCTAACAAAGTGTGCAATCTCCAGCGATCCATTTATGGACTGGTGCAAGCCTCTCGGAGTTGGAATAAACGCTTTGATAGTGTGATCAAAGCATTTGGTTTTGTACAGACTTTTGGAGAAGCCTGTATTTACAAGAAAGTGAGTGAGAGCTCTGTAGCATTTCTGATATTATTTGTGGCTGACATATTGCTGATTGGAAATGATATAGAATTTCTGGATAGCATAAAGGGATACTTGAATAAGAGTTTTTCAATGAAAGACGTCGGTGAAGCTGCTTATATATTGGGCATCAAGATCTATAGAGATAGATCAAGACGCTTAATTGGACTTTCACAAAGCACATACCTTGACAAAGTTTTGAAGAAGTTCAAAATGGATCAAGCAAAGAAAGGGTTCTTGCCTGTGTTACAAGGTGTGAAGTTGAGTAAGACTCAATGCCCGACCACTGCAGAAGATAGAGAGAAGATGAAAGATGTCCCCTATGCTTCAGCCATAGGCTCTATCATGTATGCAATGCTGTGTACCAGACCTGATGTATGCCTTGCTATAAGTCTAGCAGGAAGGTACCAAAGTAATCCAGGAGTGGATCACTGGACAGCGGTCAAGAACATCCTGAAATACCTGAAAAGGACTAAGGATATGTTTCTCGTATATGGAGGTGACAAAGAGCTCATCGTAAATGGTTACGTTGATGCAAGCTTTGACACTGATCCGGACGATTCTAAATCGCAAACCGGATACGTGTTTACATTGAACGGTGGAGCTGTCAGTTGGTGCAGTTCTAAACAAAGCGTCGTGGCGAGATCTACATGTGAAGCGGAGTACATAGCTGCTTCGGAAGCAGCAAATGAAGGAGTCTGGATGAAGGAGTTCATATCCGATCTAGGTGTCATACCTAGTGCATCGGGTCCAATGAAAATCTTTTGTGACAATACTGGTGCAATTGCCTTGGCAAAGGAATCCAGATTTCACAAGAGAACCAAGCACATCAAGAGACGCTTCAATTCCATCCGGGATTTAGTCCAGGTGGGAGACATAGAAATTTGCAAGATACATACGGATCTGAATGTTGCAGACCCGTTGACTAAGCCTCTTCCACGAGCAAAACATGATCAGCACCAAGGCTCCATGGGTGTAAGAATCATTACTGTGTAATCTAGATTATTGACTCTAGTGCAAGTGGGAGACTGAAGGAAATATGCCCTAGAGGCAATAATAAAGTTATTATTTATTTCCTTATATCATGATAAATGTTTATTATTCATGCTAGAATTGTATTAACCGGAAACATGATACAGTGTGAATACATAGACAAACAGAGTGTCACTAGTATGCCTCTACTTGACTAGCTCGTTGATCAAAGATGGTTATGTTTCCTAGCCATAGACATGAGTTGTAATTTGATTAACGGGATCACATCATTAGGAGAATGATGTGATTGACTTGACCCATTCCGTTAGCTTAGCACTCGATCGTTTAGTATGTTGCTATTGCTTTGTCCATGACTTATACATGTTCCTATGACTATGAGATTATGCAACTCCCGTTTACCGGAGAAACACTTTGTGTGCTACCAAACGTCACAACATAACTGGGTGATTATAAAGTTGCTCTACAGGTGTCTCCGAAGGTACTTGTTGGGTTGGCGTATTTCGAGATTAGGATTTGTCACTCCGATTGTCGGAGAGGTATCTCTGGGCCCTCTCGGTAATGCACATCACTTAAGCCCTGCAAGCATTGCAACTAATGAGTTTGTTGCGAGATGATGTATTACGGAACGAGTAAAGAGACTTGCCGGTAACGAGATTGAACTAGGTATTAAGATACCGACGATCGAATCTCGGGCAAGTAACATACCGATGACAAAGGGAACAACGTATGTTGTTATGCGGTTTGACCGATAAAGATCTTCGTAGAATATGTGGGAGCCAATATGGGCATCCAGGTCCTGCTATTGGTTATTGACCGGAGACGTGTCTCGGTCATGTCTACATAGTTCTCGAACCCGTAGGGTCCGCACGCTTAACGTTACGATGACAGTTTTATTATGAGTTTATGAGTTTTGACGTACCGAAGGAGTTCGGAGTCCCGGATGAGATCGGGGACATGACGAGGAGTCTCGAAATGGTCGAGACGTAAAGATCGATATATTGGACGACTATATTCGGACATCGGAAAGGTTCCGAGTGATTCGGGTATTTTTCGGAGTACCGGAGAGTTACGGGAATTCGTATTGGGCCTTGATGGGCCATACGGGAAAGGAGAGAAAGGCCCCAAAGGGTGGCCGCACCCCTCCCCATGGACTAGTCCGAATTGGACTAGGGAGGGGGGAGCCCCCTTCCTTCCTTCTCCTTCTCCCTTCCCTTCTCCTACTCCAACAAGGAAAGGAGGAGTCCTACTCCCGGTGGGAGTAGGACTCCCCCCTTGGCGCGCCCTCCTCCTAGGCCGGCCGCCTCCCCCCTTGCTCCTTTATATACGGGGGCAGGGGGCACCCCACAGACAAAACAATTGATCTATTGATCTCTTAGCCGTGTGCGGTGCCCCCCTCCACCATATTACACCTCGATAATATCGTAGCGGTGCTTAGGCGAAGCCCTGCGTCGGTAGAACATCATCATCGTCACCACGCCGTCGTGCTGACGAAACTCTCCCTCAACACTCGGCTGGATCGGAGTTCGAGGGATGTCATCGAGCTGAACGTGTGCTGAACTCGGAGGTGCCGTGCGTTCGGTACTTGATCGGTCGGATCGTGAAGACGTACGACTACATCAACCTCGTTGTGTTAACGCTTCCGCTTTCGGTCTACGAGGGTACGTGGACAACACTCTCCCCTCTCGTTGCTATGCATCACCATGATCTTGCATGTGCGTAGGAAATTTTTGAAATTACTACGTTCCCCAACATATAGCCGCATCGTGGGCGTTACAATCTATTTGATGTAACTCTTCTTTTGCGGTGTGTTTGTTGAGACCGATGAATTGTGGGTTTATGATCAAGTTTATCTATGAACAATATTTGAATCTCCTCTGAATTCTTTTATGTATGATTGGTTATCTTTGCAAGTCTCTTTGAATTATCAGTTTGGTTTGGCCTACTAGATTGATCTTTCTTGCAATGGGGCAGCAAGGCACGTACTGTATTGTTGCCATCGAGGATAAAAAGATGAGGTTTATATCATGTTGCATGAGTTTATCCATCTACATCGTGTCATCTTACTTAAAGCATTACTCTGTTCTTATGAACTTAATACTCTAGATGCATGCTGGATAGCGGTCGATGTGTGGAGTAATAGTAGTAGATGCAGAATCGTTTCGGTCTACTTGTCGCGGACGTGATGCCTTTATACATGATCATACCTAGATATTCTCATAACTATGCTCAATTATATCAATTGCTCAACAGTAATTTGTTCACCCATCGTAATACTTATGCTATGTTGAGAGAAGCCACTAGTGAAACCTATGGCCCCCGGGTCTATTTTCCATCATATTAATCTCCCAACACTTAACTATTTTTATTGCCTTTTATTTTACTTTACATCTTTATTATAAAAATACCAAAAATATTATCTTATCATATCTATCAGATCTCACTTTCATAAGTGACCGTGAAGGGATTGACAACCCCTTTATTGCGTTGGTTGCGAGGTTTTTATTTGTTTGTGTAGGTGCAAGGGACTTGAGCGTGGTCTCCTACTGGATTGATACATTGGTTCTCAAAAACTGAGGGAAATACTTATGCTACTTTACTGCATCACCCTTTCCTCTTCAAGGGAAAACCAACACAGTGCTCAAGAGGTAGCAAGAAGGATTTCTGGCGCCGTTGCCGGGGAGTCTACACAAAAGTCAAGACATACCAAGTACCCATCACAAACTCTTATCTCCCGCATTACATTATTTACCATTTGCCTCTCGTTTTCCTCTCCCCCACTTCACCCTTGCCGTTTTATTCGCCCTCTCTCTTCCGTTCGCCTCTTTCTCGCTTGCTTCTTGTTTGCTCGTGTGTTGGATTGCTTGCTTGTCATGATGGCTCAAGACAATACTAAATTTTGTGACTTTACCAATACCAACAACAATGATTTTCTTAGCACTCCGATTGCTCCTCTTACCGATACTGAATCTTGTGAAATTAATGCTGCTTTATTGAATCTTGTCATGAAAGATCAATTCGCCGGCCTTCCTAGTGAAGATGCCGCTACCCATCTAAATAGCTTCGTTGATTTGTGTGATATGCAAAAGAAGAAAGATGTGAACAATGATATTGTTAAATTGAAGCTATTTCCTTTTTCGCTTAGAGATCGTGCTAAAGCTTGGTTTTTGTCTTTGCCA
The DNA here is from genome assembly GCF_018294505.1 of Triticum aestivum. NCBI lineage: Eukaryota > Viridiplantae > Streptophyta > Magnoliopsida > Poales > Poaceae > Triticum > Triticum aestivum. Next base: position 157,842,915 of record NC_057814.1, read on the forward strand.
AAAAAATTATTGATTCTTGGAATAAGTGCAAAGATGCTTTTATCTCTAAGTATTTTCCTCCCGCTAAGATCATCTCTCTTAGAAACGATATTATGAATTTTAAGCAACCTGATCATGAACATGTTGCACAAGCTTGGGAGATGATGAAATTAATGATACGTAATTGCCCTGCACATGGTTTGAATTTATGGATGATTATACAAATTTTTTATGCCGGATTGAATTTTGCTTCTAGAAATCTTTTAGATTCGGCCGCGGGAGGCACTTTTATGGAAATCACTTTAGGAGAAGCTACTAAACTCCTAGATAATATTATGGTTAATTATTCTCAATGGCACACCGAAAGATCTACTAGTAAAAAGGTGCATGCGACAGAAGAAATTAATGTTTTGAGTGGAAAGATGGATGAAATTATGAAATTATTTGCTAATAAGAGTGTTTCTTCTGATCCTAATGATATGCCTTTGTCTACCTTGATTGAGAATAATAATGAATCTATGGATGTGAATTTTGTTGGTAGGAATAATTTTGGTAATAACGCGTATAGAGGAAACTTTAATCCTAGGCCGTATCCTAGTAATCCCTCTAATAATTATGGTAATTCCTAGAACAACTCTTATGGAAATTTTAATAAGATGCCTCTGAATTTGAGACTAGTGTTAAAGATTGATGAATTTCAATGCTTTGCTTGAAGAAAAATTGCCTAAGATTGAGGAATTGGCTAGGAACGTGGATAGAATTTCTCTTGATGTTGATTCTTTCAAACTTAGATCTATTCCACCTAAGCATGATATCAATGAGTCTCTCAAAGCCATGAGAATTTCCATTGATGAGGGCAAGGAAAGAACCGCTAGGATGCGTGCTAAGAAAGATTGCTTTGTAAAAGCGTGTTCTTCTAATTTTTATGAAAATAAAGATGAAGATCTAAAATTTATTGATGTATCCCCTATTAAATCTTTGTTTTGCAATATGAATCTTGATAATGATGGGACTGGAGATGAGTCACCTTTACTTGGAAGGCGTCCCAAAAATTCGGAGTTTTTAGATCTTGATGCAAACATTGGTAAAAGTGGGATTGAAGAGGTCAAAACTTTAGATATTAATGAACCCACTATCTTGGATTTCAAGGAATTTAATTATGACAATTGCTCTTTGATAGATTGTATCTCCTTGTTGCAATCCGTGCTAAATTCTCCTCATGCTTATAGTCAAAATAAAGCTTTTACTAAACATATCGTTGATGCTTTAATGCAATCTTATGAAGAAAAACTTGAGTTGGAAGTTTCTATCCCTAGAAACCTATATGATGAGTGGTAACCTACTATTAAAATTAAAATTAAAGATCATGAATGCTATGCTTTGTGTGATTTGGGTGCTAGTGTTTCCACGATTCCAAAAACTTTATGTGATTTGCTAGGTTTCCGTGAATTTGATGATTGTTCTTTAAACTTGCACCTTACGAATTCCACCATTAAGAAACCAATGGGAAGAATTAATGATGTTCTTATTGTTGCAAATAGGAACTGTGTGCCCGTAGATTTTATTGTTCTTGATATATATTGCAATCCTTCGTGTCCTATTATTCTTGGTAGACCTTTCCTTAGAACAATTTGTGCAATTATTGATCTGAAGGAAGGAAATATTAGATTCCAATTTCCGTTAAAGAAAGGCATGGAACACTTCCCTAGAAAGAAAATTAAATTACCATATGAATCTATTATGAGAGCCACTTATGGATTGCCTACCAAAGATGGCAATACCTGGATCTATCCTTGCTTTTATGCCTAGCTAGGGGCGTTAAACGATAGCGCTTGTTGGGAGGCAACCCAATTTTATTTTTTGTTTTTTGCTTTTTGCTTTTGTTTAGGAATAAATCTTTGATCTAGCCTCTGGTTAGATTTGTTTTTATATTTTATTTAGTGTTTGTGCCAAGTTAAACCTATAGGATCTTCTTGGATGATAGTTATTTGATCTTGCTGAAAATTCCAGAAACTTTCTGTTCACGAAAACATTGTTAAAAATCACCAGAACGTGATAAAATATTGATTCCAATTGCATCAGACCATTAAACAAATTGTCTAGGTCGTCCTATTTTGGTAGATTTTTTTGAGTTCCAGAAGTTTGCATTAGTTACAGAATACTACAGACTGTTCTGTTTTTGTCAGATTCTGTTTTTCGTGTGTTGTTTGCTTATTTTGATGAATCTATGGCTAGTAAAATAGTTTATAAACCATAGAGAAGTTGGAATACAGTAGGTTTAACACCAATATAAATAAATAATGACTTCATTACAGTACCTTGAAGTGGTGTTTTGTTTTCTTTCGCTAACGGAGCTTACGAGATTTTTTGTTGAGTTTTGTGTTGTGAAGTTTTCAAGTTTTGGGTAAAAGATTTGATGTATTATGGAACAAGGGGTGGCAAGAGCCTAAGCTTGGGGATGCACAAGGCACCCCAAGATAATCTAAGTACACCAAAAAGCCAAAGCTTGGGGATGCCCCGGAAGGCATCCCCTCTTTCGTCTTCATCCATCGGTAACTTTACTTGGAGCTATATTTATTATTCACCACATGATAAGTGTTTTGCTTGGAGCGTCTTGTATGATTTGAGTCTTTGCTTTTTAGTTTACCACAATCATCCTTGCTGTACACACCTTTTGAGAGAGACACACATGATTCGGAATTTTTTAGAATACTCTATGTGCTTCACTTATATCTTTTGAGCTATATAGTTTTTGCTCTAGTGCTTCACTTATATCTTTTAGAGCACGGCGGTGATTTTCTTTTATAGAAACTATTATTATCTCATGCTTCACTTATATTATTTTGAGAGTCTTAAACAGCATGGTAATTTGCTTAAATTGGGAAATTAGTCCTAATATGCTAGGTATTCAAGACTAGTAAAAACTTTCTTATGAGTGTGTTGAATACTAAGAGAAGTTTGATGATTGTTTTGAGATATGGAGGTAGTGATATTAAAGTTTTGCTAGTTGAGTAATTGTGAATTTGAGAAATACTTGCGTTGAAGTTTGCAAGTCCCGTAGCATGCACGTATGGTAAACGTTATGTAACAAATTTGAAACATGAGGTGTTCTTTGATTGTCCTCCTTATGAGTGGCGGTCGGGGACGAGCGATGGTCTTTTCCTACCAATCTATCCCCCTAGGAGCATGCGCGTAGTGCTTGGTTTTTGATGACTTGTAGATTTTTGCAATAAGTATGTGAGTTCTTTATGACTAATGTTGAGTCCATGGATTATACGCACTATTACCCTTCCATCATTGCTAGCCTCTTCGGTACCGTGCATTGCCCTTTCTCACCTTGAGAGTTGGTGAAAACTTCGCCGGTGCATCCAAACCCCGTGATATGATACGCTCTATCACACATAAACCTCCTCATATCTTCCTCAAAACAGCCACCATACCTACCTATTATGCCATTTCCATAGCCATTCCGAGATATATTGCCATGCAACTTTCCACCGTTCCGTTATCATGACACGTTCATCATTGTCATATTGCTTTGCATGATGATATAGTTGACATCGTATTTGTGGCAAAGCCACCATTCATAATTTTTCATACATCTCACTCTTGATTCATTGCCCATCCCGGTACACCGCTGGAGGCATTCATATAGAGTCATACCTTGTTCTAGTATCGAGTTGTAATCATTGAGTTGTAAATAAATAGAAGTGTGATGATCATCATTCATAGAGCATTGTCCCAATAAAAAAAGAAAAGAAAGGCCAAATAATAAAAAAGAAGGCCAAAAAAAGAAAATAAAGAGGGACAATGCTACTATCCTTTTTTCCACACTTGTGCTTCAAAGTAGCACCATTATCTTCATGATAGAGAGTCTCTTGTTTTGTCACTTTCATATACTAGTGGGAATTTTTCATTATAGAACTTGGCTTGTATATTCCAACAATGGGCTTCCTCAAATGCCCTAGGTCTTCGTGAGCAAGCAAGTTGGATGCACACCCACTTAGTTTCTTTTGTTAAGCTTTCATGCATTTATTGCCCTAGTGCATCCGTTGCATGGCAATCCCTACTCCTTGCATTAACATCAACCGATGGGCATCTCCATAGCCCATTGATTAGCCGCGTTGATGTGAGACTTTCTCCTTTTTTGTCTTCTCCACATAACCCCCATGCTTATATTCTATTCCACCCATAGTGCTATATCCATGGCTCACGCTCATGTATTGCGTGAAGATTGAAAAAGTTTGAGATTACTAAAGTATGAAACTATTGCTTGGCTTGTCATCGGGGTTGTGCATGATGAGAGCATTCTTGTGTGACGAAATTGGAGCATGACCAAACTATATGATTTTGTAGGGATGAACTTTCTTTGGCCATGTTATTTTGAGAAGACATAATTACTTAGTATGCTTGAAGTATTATTGCTTTTATGTCAATATTAAACTTTTATCTTGAATCTTTTTGATCTGAATATTCATACCACAATTAAGAGGGTTACATTAAATTTTTTATGCCAAGTAGCATTCCGCATCAAAAATTCTATTTTTATCATTTACCTACTCGAGGATGAGCAGGAATTAAGCTTGGGGATGCTTGATACGTCTCCAACGTATCTATAATTTTTTATTGCTCCATTCTATATTATATTATGTTTTGGATGATTAATGGGCTTTGTTATACACTTTTATATTATTTTTGGGACTAACCTATTAACCGGAGGCCCAGCCCAAATTGCTAATTTTTGCCTATTTCAGAGTTTCGCAGAAAAAGAATATCAAACGGAGTCCAAATGGAATGAAACCTTCGGGAACATGATTTTCAGAACAAACGTGGTCCAGAGGACTTGGAGTCTATGTAAAGTAATCAACGAGGAGAGCACGAGGTAGGGGCGCGCCCTCCACCCTCGTGGGGCCCATGTTGCTCCACCGACGTACTTCTTCCTCCTATATATATCTACGTACCCCCAAACCATCAGAAGCATCCACGAAAACCTAATTCCACCACCGCAACCTTCTGTACCCGTGAGGTCCCATCTTGGGGCCTTTTCCGGCGTCCTACCGGAGGGGGCATTGATCACGGAGGGCTTCTACATCAACACCATAGCCTCTCCGATGATGTGTGAGTAGTTTACCTCAGACCTTCAGGTCCATAGTTATTAGCTAGATGGCTTCTTCTCTCTCTTTGGATCTCAATACAAAGTTCTCCACGATTCTCGTGGAGATCTATTTGATGTAACTCTTCTTTTACGGTGTGTTTGTTGAGACCAATGAATTGTGGGTTTATGATCAAGTTTATCTATGAACAATATTTGAATCTCCTCTGAATTCTTTTATGTATGATTGGTTATCTTTGCAAGTCTCTTCGAATTATCAGTTTGGTTTGGCCTACTAGATTGATCTTTCTTGCAATGGGAGAAGTGCTTAGCTTTGGGTTCAATCTTGCGGTGTCCTTTCCCAGTGACAGCAGGGGTAGCAAGGCACGTATTGTATTGTTGCCATCGAGGATAAAAAGATGGGGTTTATATCATATTGCATGAGTTTATCCCTCTACATCATGTCATCTTACTTAAAGCATTACTCTGTTCTTATGAACTTAATACTCTAGATGCATGCTGGATAGCGGTCGACGTGTGGAGTAATAGTAGTAAATGCAGAATTGTTTCGGTCTACTTGTCGCGGACGTGACGCCTATATACATGATCATACCTAGATATTCTCATAACTATGCTCAATTCTATCAATTGCTCAACAGTAATTTGTTCACCCACCGTAATACTTATGCTATCTTGAGAGAAGCCACTAGTGAAACCTATGGCCCCCGGGTCTATTTTCCATCATATTAATCTTCCAACACTTAGCTATTTTTATTGCCTTTTATTTTACTTTACATCTTTATTATAAAAATACCAAAAAATCATATCTGTTAGATCTCACTTTCGTAAGTGACCGTGAATGGATGGACAACCCCTTTATTGCGTTGGTTGCGAGGTTTTTATTTGTTTGTGTAGGTGCGAGGGACTTGAGCGTGGTCTCCTACTGGATTGATACCTTGGTTCTCAAAAACTGAGGGAAAATACTTACGCTACTTTACTGCATCACCCTTTCCTCTTCAAGGGAAAACCAACTCAGTGCTCAAGAGGTAGCACCCGTGCCTCCGCCCGTCGCCGCCGACCCCGAAGCAGCCGTCGCCGCCGTCTTCCTCACCGCCGGCGCTGTCAACCGCCACTGTAAGCCGCTTCGCCCCTCAGCCGTCCGATCTAGATCCTAGGGCCTGGATTAGATCTAGCTTTTTTTCTTTTCAAAACAGTATGTGCTATTTAGCGAACGTTCGCTAGGTTAGACTTCGGTAGCAAACTGTTTTCGTTCGTTAGGGTTTCGTAGCGAATGTTCGTTCGGTAGGTTTTTCTTTTTCTTTTTAATTTCGGCCAGGGACCTATCTATGATTATTTTCTTTACAAATTAGTCCCTGTTCTTCAAACCTTCGTTACTTCTTGCTCGTTTATCCAAATTCAATGAAACCAACACCCACTTCTTCTTTATGATCCCCTCTATCCAGTAAAACAACATAAACATATTATTGAAAGTTTTAAATTTTGAATTCAAACAGATTTGTATTTGAACTTCGTTTGATCGTAACTTGAGCTTTATAACTCCGTTTGAGTTGATTCTTTTTGCAAATCGAAGCTCTTAACCTAAACTTTTTGATAAGGCGAAATTCACTTAATTTTGGTACTGTTAGAAATTGATTTATGTTGCAAGAGTAAATTGCTTGTTTTCAAAGTTTTCCGACATCTTTTCTTCAATTCTTTTGCATGATTGGTTATGTGTGGTTACTATTGCTTGCTTACGATAGATTGACCGGAGTGTGACGAGTAGAACTATCAAGAGTTATGAGTGCGAATCATCTTCATCAATAGTACAAGGCAAGTTCACACTTTGATCATATCCCTTTGTTACCCAGTTTTTATGCATTAGTTTCAACCCTCAACCATTGCATGAGTAGGTTTTGATAACAGGTGGGTATTGGGAAGTAGTTGATGAGGTAGGAACCTATTGTCCTTCATTCAACCTTGGGTTTGTACGTTATGCTTATATTGCTTTGCTATGCTCGTAGACGTGGATTGGTTTGAGAGAATTCATGAAAGATGTGAGAGTTATTGTTAACTAAGGTTTAACTTAAGGTGGCTACTTTAATACACATGTGGGTGGATTGGTTGGGGCACCCTGGAGCACCCAGTGGTTTGCCCGGGCACCTGGAGAACCCAGTGCTTGCCCAAGGGGATCCCGGAGTACCCGTGTGATCACCCTATGGAATGCCACCCAGGCTCTAAGGGATCATAAGATTATTTATGCTAGAAACTTCCGTGTGCAGCCACAAGCCATCATGGGCTCTGGCATAGTTGAGTAAGCTGCGGGAATCCTTTCTATGATGGGCTAGCAGATGTAGGGGATTGTAGGTGTACCGGCCTATCTATCGGTTAAGGGGACCTCTTCAGAAAGACTGTGTCTCCATCATCCGTTTCTCAAACATCATGTAGTGCGAGAAATACAACGGAGGAGATCGAGTCTTGTGGGGAAAAGTGCGCAAACCTCTGCAGAGTGTACAAACTAATCATGATTAGCCGTGTCCCCGGTTATGGACATTTTGAGTATCTGGTACTTGAATTATTGATTTGATCTCATCACTTTACTTAATGAATTTGTTGGGTTATTAATATTTGGGATTGAGTTGGAGGAACCTTCTCAATAATTTCATTAAACTTTGTAGTTAAATAAAATATATTCATTTGTTGTAGGAAAAATTGGCTTTATGCAAAAATAAACTTAGAGCTTCCACCAGCCAAATATGCATGTAGTGATAGTTATTATTCATCATTATCCTATGGTGTGAATTTGCCAGTACATTCAATGTACTGACCTATATGGCTGGAACGTCTCATGTTGCAGGAATCCTACGACGAGTAAGTGATACGTTAGGGTTACGATTTCTACACTCAACTTTGCCGTTGGTGTTGATGGGAATCCACAACCTTGTTGTTACTTCCGCTATATGGATTGAGGTAATAGTATTTACGTTACTTTATACATGTGATTTACCTCTGTTATAAATCCTCGAGTACTATGTGTCAGCATACCGGTCCAGGGATGACACTTAAGCACGGAGACTTGACCGTCTGAGGTCGGGTCGCTACAAGATGGTATCAGAGCACATATTGACTGTAGGACTTGACCCTAGAAACTGGCAAGCCCATAGGAAAGATTTTCTCTACAACTTTATTTTCAAAAAGATCTTTTACCTCTCTTCTTTTCTGAGCCTTATCAAAATATTCCCTTTTAGTTAGACCATACCTCTTTCCCCTTTTGACCACACGAAGATTCGGCTGATGAGACCACTCAAAGAAGTACAAGATATCGGACAACTAAGACCACTTCGGAATGAAGAGGATTTTTCTGTGCATTAGAGTAATTGAAACTACAACGGTTGAAGACTTCAAAGACTAGGAGAATTTGAAGGCTCTGAAGAATTTCCAGATTGGTATAACCTAGGAAGGCTACCCTTATGGAACTTGGCAGACTATGGAAGCTGTCAATACCCGAGATCAAGGTGTATCGGAGAAAGACCCGAACATGGAGCATTAGAACTCAAAGTTTTGTCAAGAAAACCCTAAGGCAGGAGATATCAACTATGGAATGGTAGCTCATGGAAATGACATGGGCATAAACACGACTATCCATGATGCTATCGATTGCTCATGCTATTGTCACTGTACTGAGTTAAGCATGCATTTCTTCGGAAGGATTGGTTGGCAAAAGTGCTAATGGAGCACCTATCAGCAAAAGATGAAGTTTTACCCATAGCTCGAGTATCGCCAGGATCTGGAGTATTACATCAAGAATTTTTAGATGGATCTGCAGGAAGCTGTATTTGACAAGGAAGCATTTCCTGAAGAACTCAGGTCCCAGAAGCTGAAAGAAGCCAAGCTAGAGGAGAAAAACCTCGAGATACCGGAGACTCGCCAGGAACTGAAGGACAGTAGTACCATGGCTTATGCCAAGGATGTGAAAACCCAGAAGTTTGGAATGCAAATCCAGAAATATTAAAGGACGTCACGAGAGACTTCGTGTCAACAGAGATGGTCGGACAGAAGAACTTGAGAAGAAGGTCAGGCACGATCGGAAGAAGCCGTCGGAGACATGAGCAAGACTTGAAGAGTTTGGCGACTTTTGAGATTTATTGACCTTTAGAAGACCAAACCCCTGTTATATACCTACGTTAGATGCGACGATTGTGAGCTGTCATTTGTTTGATGTTTTTCCGACAGCCACAAAATAAAATCTGTCTTTTCAAAACTATTGTTTGTATTGTGTGTATCCCTCTCTATCTCTCTTATCTCACCCCCAAAACCCATGGAACCAATAGAGGATGAATGGAGATGAACCCATATTTTCTGGACGGATGACTCAATTGGAGACGGGCCGATGGATTCATAACATGGAGGATCATATGGAGAATAACACTATAGCCAGAAAGGATATGGCCCAGCATGCACTTCAGTGCTTTGAAAGAGGTGCTGCTACTTGGTGGAGGATGTACCAAACCATCAATGGATGGCAAGGATTAACCACTTGGAAAGAATTTAAGTTGACTTTGCCAAATTCTCGGTTTGTGTCCCAGAAATTGAAGCCTTATGGAAAGGATATGAAGAAAACTTGTGCATGCAAGCTTTGTGGAGAAATAGGACACAACCATAAAGAACACAAGGATGAATGCCCTAATTGTGAAGGAAGTCACCCAACTGAAGAATGCCCAACTAGGCAGATCACTTGTTTCTTGTGTGAAGGGACTACCCACTACCCTGCTCAGTGTCACATTTACCCCATGGTACAAAGAAACATCCAGCAAAAGAAAGAAGCAATGAAAGGAGCCCTCATGGAAATTTTAGAAGAACCTATGATGGAGGAAGAGGTGGATGACACACCCAAAGAAGAACCAATTAAACCTTGCACCAAGTCATGCTATTCATGTGGAGAAGAAGGACACATCTCCCAAAATTGTGTGAATGGGGATCTAGTAGAATTCCCGACAGAGGAAGTAGAGTGTGACCCACAGGAAATAGAAGCCCTGATTGGTACGGAAAAGTCCAGGAAGAGAAATAGATTGGATCCCAGGAACAACCCAATTTCTACAAAGAAGGACCTGAGTCATATCACATGTTTCAGGTGTAGAGAGTCAGGGCACTACCTCAGCAGTTGCCCAAAAAGGAGGTCGAGGACCCAAGGAGGCTATATAATCACAAGGAAACCTCGAGACTTGTCAGAAATAATATGTTTCTGCTGTAATGAAGCAGGGCACTTTGCCAGAGTTTGTCCGAAGGAGAAGGAGAGCTGTGATAAATAGTTGTGACTATGAGAAATAGTAGTAGTAGTGGGAACATTCCTTCTATTATTGAGGTGTTGAGTTGAGGCATGTAACGGAAAAGCAGGAGATTTTAATAATGTGAGAATCAATAAAGTTAGCATCATTGGTACTGATTTGGATTTTATGAGTTGTTACTCTATGAAGAAAGATTTTTGACCATTTTCGACAATATGAGAAATATGGTCTATGGATGAATTTGTGCATTTCAAGGGTGGTAGTACCCTGTGAGGACCCTTGACCCCTGGAAAATATAATGATATTCCATGGAGTGGAATTTAGACAAAATAACACTACAACAAGAACCCCCCTATAGCAACGCATCAATGCGTTGTCTTATGTCTATATATGTGTTGGTAAGCTCTACACCAACGGATTAATATGTGTTGCCGTTGGTGGCGTTGGAAGGATCTACAACAACGTATATGCATACGTTGGTAAACGGTGTGTAGAAGCGTTGTTAGGTAGCAACATATAAATCTAAGGCCCAACAACACTACATATGCGTTGGTGGTGACCCTGCACAAAAGGATTTTTAAATGGACATAATGAAGCTTGGAAACAACTTTAAGCTTCACTAGATAGCATGAACAATTAATTAATTTTATATATTGTCATCCATAATTATTAGGTCAATGCCGATAGTGCATAGGAGCCACAATATAACAAACTGAAATATCTCATATATTAAATCGACTATGTTACATTACAAAGAACATGATCCAAAGATTACAGATATCATACATTAAATCGACTATGTTGCATTACAAAGAACATGATCCAAAGATTACAGGAGGTGAAACTATATCTAGTAGAGGCCCAATACTTGACCTTGCAATCAACTATAATGTTTGAAACATCGATCCTAAAATGACATTCTAATTATCTTGTAGTAGCTCCATTCTTAACCTTGCAACCAACATCTGAGCCATGCATCATCAATTTATCTTGGTGATCTACAACAACAGTATGAGGTGAGTAGCTTACAGTAGAGAAATCAGGCCAATAGAGAAGTAAAGTTTAAATGGCCACCGTACAAATGTGATTAACCAGGACTTAGGTTTATATATAGGTGTGGGCTAATTAATAATCGGAATAGAAAAACTTCTTTAACATGATCTTATCAAACAACATTGTTGATTATACAACCTATATCCATGTACTATTTTTTTTCATCTTTGACCAGCAAAACACCAAGCACCTCTGAACAATCGGATGTGGGTGTTCATTGTGAAAACTATCAGCTTATCTTTACTACTAAAACTTATCCAAACCTTATATTATATTAACAATGAGATGAATTCAGCAAACAACTAATGACAAGTAGGTAACCAAAAGTACTTAATTACTATTACAAAATTGAACATCTCCATTTTCCAGAGGTCTCTGAGCTAATTAGCTTTCCATCAGATTACTCCTGTACTACTCAAGCTTGGGATGATTCATTAGTCATGCTTGCTATGGTGTATTAGGAGAAATATCAGTGCGAACAACTTGAAAATCCTTAAATAATCTACATCACGCAATAGTTTGTAGTTACCTGAGAACTACAAAGTCACAAAATATAAATTTCCTGGTCCATGAATAAAATTCTCAGAACCTGCAGAAGCAACAACACGAAAAAAAAGCATCAGATTCGGGACAGTTGGAGTTATCAACTCATGGCTATATGTTCCCTCCAATAAAACTTGGCCAGAGGCAACCATACTGAAAGCACGAAGAAAGAAAAAAGTAGATCATCACCCCATCTGATCTAGTGTAGAACACTCTGTATACTATGTTATCTTATACTCCCTCCATCCAAAAAAGCTTGTAGTGCTAGATACATCCATTCGAGGGACAAGCTTTTTCGGACAGAGGGACTAGCTAAGAGATTTCATTTCAACTCTAGCCAAATTTAAGCATACGAGGATACATCTAAACTATTTTCGAGAACCAAGGCAGTGCTTATGTAATACTAGGTACTCAAACCAAGCCATATGATACACATAGAACCCAAATATCATGTAAGATCAAGGGTATCGTTAGTTAACCATTACTTGCAGAGATGCATCTTAGTACCTCGCACATGGCTCCATGGACACAGCCATGTAGTCATTTCAAATAAAGATTAGGCATACATGATTGATAGAATGATCGGGAGTGCGGGCACAATGAGATGTCCAATATCTTAGTTGTCAGAAGCGGACACTCAAGTTACCAAATATGGAGTAGTTACTCACTAAACAACAATTGTGAAAAGAAAACAAAGTTCAGAAGAGGTCGCTTGTGTTCGGTGCAGAAACAATCCATGTTTAAGCATTTGTGTATTACACGGCACATTTCCAAAATAAACATGTATACAATCCAAGGTATTTGAGCCAAACACACATGCCATGAATTCATTTGTTACAATGACAAAGGCACAATATCTCCCTATTACAAATAGCAATGCAATGAGGCAAGTGCATAGTGGTCCACATGTGGTTCAGTCAGGAAACAAAAGGAGCTATATAATAAATAAATTCATTAGAGGTAAGAGGAAAACAATTGAAAGAAGAAAAACTGAATTATCACAGATACCTCATTCTATATCCACTTATAATTTGAAAGAGCCGCCTGAAATCAATGAGCCGAGGTGAAGTAATCACATAGGAAAATCAAGAAGCAGAACTGTAGGTACAAACAGTAAGTATTGGCCCTTATGATCGTTCCATGCCCAATTTAAGCTGCCAACTCCACATGAATAAGGGTGAGCAGGAGGCAAAACGGTGATGTAAATTTTGTGAGGAATCAATTGTTGGGCCAAAAACTTAGAAGATTAGCTCAGCAATATGGAAAAGATAGAAGAGAATCACCAGCTGGCACTATGACCCTTCATGAGGATAAGATGGGAGGAAGAACACGTTGGTGAGAGGTTTTAGGGGCTGTGGGCAACATGATGGCGTAGTTGCTGCCAGCGGCGCTAGCTTGGGCGAGCGCTTGTAGAGGCTAGAGGGTTTTCTCCTTGCGTTAGACATTCATGCATACATAGAAGACATGGATTGGACAGGAACAAAACACTATGAGGCAGAAGTGACAAAGACAGGACAACCATCTTCCGGCGGCGGCGACGGCGAGACACCCATACATCTCCTTCTCTTTTTTCTCAGCTTCTTAAATTGTAGGCTAGAGTTAGACTAAGACTGTTCTTGATCCTAGTTTCCAGCTACATCCCGCTAGGGATGAATTATGCAATTCTCCTCACCAATTAATCAGTTGCTGTGGGCACGTATTTGGTTTCTTTGTTATTCAGATTTGTGAAACCCACTTATAGTATTAATCAGAGTTGATTACCACACATACTTATTAGAGTATACTCTGCTTATTAGTAACTGTGTAATGCCTCTGCTGTGAAGATTTAAACTGGGAAGCAACATGCAAATAAACTTTGCTTTACTATTAAACGAGAACATATATATACTAGCAATAATCGTGAAACAAACATGTGGTTGTCTAGAAAAAGGTATGTGATGATGCATTAGTTGGTATCTATATGTACATTGATATTCATGTTTTATTTTTTGATAATATGAGTGCTTGTGGTTCAAATCTCTGTTTCGTTGTCTGCCATCATGAATTCATGATATAATAATTAATCACTGTCAAACCCTGTTTATAACTGAACAATATTGATATAAAGGAGAATAGTTGATGCAAGGGATTCAATCCCAAAAGGGAACCGAGTGACAGTGACATGTAGGAATCCACTCAATCTATGTGCTGATTGGTTCCCTTTGCGAATAAATCGAAACGAACAAAGCCTTAAGGATATAGAAATAAAGAATTGCAGATTCGGTATGGACAGAATAAGACCTGCTGAATTGCCGCAGTTGGGGAAGACGGATCCGTTGGTACTTGCGTCATCCCTGGCTGTGCGGACGAACAACGGCGGCGTTTGCATCTCCAGTCGCGTCAAAGAACGGCGGTGGCGTCTGCATCTACGGTCGCGCAGAGGAATGGCAGGGACGACGCCTTCCCCGATTCAGGAGGATGGGCGACGATGCAGTGTGCGTCCCTGACGAGCGGAGAGGCAGGCGAGCTTGGAGGAGGAACGGGGCGGGCCACCGAGGGCGAGGGGATGGTGGCGTCGATGGGAACCCTGACTGTTTCTGTCTTTTAGGACGAAGGGCGAGCATTGACAGCACCAAAAGAGGTGGAGGTGGGTACGGGAAGGTTTTTTTTTCTTTTATTTACAGATAGATGGAGGTGGGTACGGGAAATTTAGTGCTAAGTGGGGGACGTGGGTTCAATCAAACAACACATTGTGTTATCATCGTTGCTAGACATGTGTTGCTATAGGGGGTGTTTGTTGTAGTGTAAGTACGAGTTTTGTCTCGATATGTGGGATACCCCAAGAATATGAAGGGATGAAGTATTATTGGATATAAAGGAGGTATAATGTTGGTAATAAGGACCAATTGTAACTCCATGATGAGTCTGAGTAATCACGTCTTAGTTTGGTACCAATAGAAGGAAGGGAGACAGTACAATTGGATGGATTTTAAGTATGCTAGGAAGCTGGATGTTGGAATAATGATCAGTTTCCCCGATAATGAGTTCAAGGTTTACAAGTGATGAGATGGGCCATAACCCACAGGCTCCAGGACCTGCCAAGAAGCAAGCACACTCTTGCTGAAGGAAAAACCCTGGAAGAGGATATACCTTTACCAACAGACGATCTTATAGGAGTTTACGCAAAACCTGAGAGTTGTGAAGGAACGATAGATGTTCGTTTGGCTTGCAGAATCAATGGATTTATCCGAACTTGGTTCGTCGACAAGAGAAATTCTGCAATGCTTGTGAGGATGACCGAGTGTTAGAATGTGAGATTCGCTAAACCATATACAAGGTAATGATTTGGGTGCGGGATGGATTGATCACCATATCGACTTACTCTTATTATTTGCCTTGCTATATGGGATGGTAAATCTGAGTGACTTACCAATAGTAGAGAGACGACGATATCAAAACCTTGTTTAAACCTTAGAATGGTATGCCAATTTTCCCCTTTTACAAGGCAGCTGTTGCCAATCGTAGGCCATACGGTGAGAATGAAGCCCAGACCCATTTCCTGCAGGATAAAACCATAATTGATGACCACCATGAGATATCGATAGTTGTTTAGTATTGGCACCCGACCTGTCAGCTAAGAAGAACCAGTCTCGGAAGAACCTTACCAAGATGAAAGAATACAAGAATTGAGGAAAAAGGTTACGCCACTATCGGAAGAGCCCAGAGAAGGAATTATCCTGAGAATCTGAGAAGACCGACACTGTCAAGAATAAGGATGGAGTATATGAGTTTTGATGGAACCGCAACCATGTTTCTAAGGGTGGTAGCACCCCAGACCACCGGAGACGATCGATGGATTTTGAGAAGACCCCCGAACCTAACCTATTTATTGCTAGCCTCTCCGAATCTCGAGGACGAGATTCATTTTAAGGGTGGTAGGTTTCTAACATCCCAAAATTCTAAATTTTGGAATGTTATATTAAATAAATAGTTTTGATTGATTGTTTGATTGTGGTGTGGTTGTTTGTGTGAAATTGAGTGAATTTTAAAACTTTTTGAAAGTTAAATGAGAGGGAATAAAAGGACTTTCCCAAACTTACATTTTGCATTTATGATCTCCATGAATTCAAATGATTTTCATCACAAAACCCTAGAGAGAAGATGATATGAATTCTTCCATTTAAATTAAATGAAAAAGGGTTTTTGGAAATATTTGAATTTCATTTGGAATTTCAGAAACTTTATGCAACTCAATGATTTTCATGAGAGAAGATAAAATGACTTCTTCAAAACATATGAAATATGAGTTGGAAGTTTAAAAGAAATGAAAATTAAAGTCCCATTGAAATTATTTTCAATTGGGAGATATTTGGGATTTATTCGAATTATTTTTCTCCAAAAATTAATATATGTAAATAGGGTAACATGTTTCCCTACAATAGAAAAATGGAGAGAAATAAATTTTAAATCATTTTGGTATTTTTAAAATGATTGTTATTGGGTTTTATTGCAACAGTAGCATTCTTTGCTTTATTTAAATTTCTATGGATTTTATTTGACGTTAGAAAAATGTTCATGTTGCAGAAAATCTTTTTCTGAAAATTCTGATATATAATATGCCTATATAATATTTTGTTTTATTCCTTTATCTGTCTGTAAAAAAACTTTCGGGCCGCCGAACTAGGCCGCGCCCAGCCCAGCCGGCCCATCGTCGCGCCGCCTTCCTCCTCCCGAGATCGCACGCATCGCCGCCGCCATGCCCGACCCGGATTCCGCCGCCGCCTCGCCCTTGCCCTTCCCGCAAGTCGACGCCCCCCTCTGTCCTTTATAAGCCGCAGCCGGCCCCTCCTCTCCTCCCCGCATCTCGCCCGCAAACCGCAGCCACCGCCGCCCTCGCCGGAGCTCCCGCCTCCGACGAGATCTGCCGCCACCGCGCTCTGTTCCGCCTCCCTCGCCCAACGCTGACGCTGCCGACGTCCTCGCCTCGACGCGCCGCCCCTCCCCGTGCCTCCGCCCGTAGCCGCCGAGCCCGGTGCAGCCGTCCCCATCCAAGGCCGAAGCCGCCGCCGCCGTCTTCCTCACCGCCGGCGCCATCAACCGCCGCGGTAAGCCGCTTCGCCCCTCAGCCGCCCGATCTAGATCCTAGGGCCCGGATTAGATCTAGCTTTTTTTTTCTTTTCGAAATGGTATGTGCTATTTAGCGAACGTTTGCTAGGTTAGACTTTGGTAGCGAACTGTTTTCGTTCGTTAGGGTTTCGTAGCGAATGTTCGTTCGGTAGGTTTTTATTTTTCTTTTTAATTTCGGCCAGGGACCTATCTATGATTATTTTCTTTACAGATTAGTCCCTGTTCTTCAAACCTTCGTTACTTCTTGCTCGTTTATACAAATTCAACGAAACCAACGCCCACTTCTTCTTTATAACCCCCTCTATCCAGTAAAACAACTTAAACATATTTTTGAAACTTTTAAAATTTGAATTCAAACAGATTTGTATTTGAACTTCGTTTGATCGTAACTTGAGTTTTATAACTCCGTTTGAGTTAATTCTTTTTGCAAATCGAAGCTCTTGACCTAAACTTTCTGATAAGGCCAAATTCACTTAATTTTGGTACTGTTAGAAATTGTTTTATGTTGCAAGAGTAAATTGCTTGTTTTCGAAGTTTTCCGAGATCTTTTCTTCGATTCTTTTGCATGATTGCTTATGTGTGGTTACTATTGCTTGCTTATGATAGATTGACCGGAGTGTGACGAGTAGAACTATCAGGAGTTATGAGTGTGAATCATCTTCATCAACAGTACAAGGCAAGATCACACTTTGATCATATCCCTTTATTACCCTGTTTTTATGCATTAGTTTCAACCCTCAACCATTGCATGAGTAGGTTTTGATAACAGGTGGGTATTGGGAAGTAGTTGACGAGGTAGGAACCTATTGTCCTTCATTCAACCTTGGGTTTGTATGTTATGCTTATATTGCTTTGCTATGGTCGTAGACATGGATTGGTTTGAGCGAATTCATGAAAGAAGTGAGAGTTATTGTTAACTAAGGTTTAGCTTAAGGTGGCTACTTTAATACACATCTGGGTGGATTGGTTGGGGCACCCTGGAGCACCCAGTGGTTTGCCTGGGCACCTGGAGAACCCAGTGCTTGCCCAAGGGGATCCCGGAGTACCCGTGTGATCACCCTATGGAATGCCACCCAGGCTCTAAGGGATCATAAGATTATTCATGCTAGAAACTTCCGTGTGCAGCCACAAGCCATTATGGGATCCAGCATAGTTGAGTAAGCTGCGGGAATCCTTTCCATGATGGGCTAGCAGATGTAGGGGATTGTGTGTGTACCAGCTTATCTATCGGTTAAGGGGACCTCTTCGGAAAGGCTGTGTCTCGATCATCCGTTTCTCAAACATCATGTAGTGCCAGAAATACAATGAAGGAGATCGAGTCTTGTGGGGAAAAGTGCGCAAACCTTTGCAGAGTGTCCAAACTAATCATGATTAGCCGTGTCCCCGGTTATGGAGATTTTGAGTATCTGGTACTTGAATTATTGATTTGATCTCATCACTTTACTTAATGAATTTGTTGGGTTATTAATATTTAGGATTGAGTTGGAGGAACCTTCTCAATAATTTCATTAAACTTTGTAGTTAAATAAAATATATTCATTTATTGTAGGGAAAAATTGGCTTTATGCAACAATAAACTTAGAGCTTCCACCAGCCAGATATGCATGTAGTGATAGTTATTATTCATCATTATCCTATGGTGTGAATTTGCCAGTACATTCAATGCACTGACCTATATGGCTGCAATGTCTCATGTTGCAGGAATCCTACGATGAGTAAGTGATACATTAGGGTTACGATTTCTACACTCAACTTTGCCATTGGTGTTGATGGGAATCCGCAACCTTGTTGTTACTTCCGCTATATGGATTGAGGTAATAGTATTTACGTTACTTTATACATGTGATTTACCTCTGTTATAAATCCTCGAGTACTGTGTGTGTCAGCATACCGATCCAGGGATGACACTTAAGCACGGAGACTTAACCGTCTGAGGTCGGGTTGCTACACAATGGTGTTGATGTAGAAGCCCTCCGTGATCGAATCCCCCTCTGGCAGGACGCCGGAAAAGGCCCCTATATGAGATCTCACGGGTACAGAAGGTTGCGGCGGTGGAAAAGTGTTTCCGTGGCTCTCCTGATTTGTTTTGGAAATTTGAGAATATATAGGCGGAAGAAATAGGTCGGTGGAGTCACGATGGGCTGATACGTCTCCGTCGCATCTATAATTTTTGATTGTTTCATGCCAATATTATACAACTTTTACATACTTTTGGCAACTTTTTATATGATTTATTGGACTAACCTATTGATCTAGTGCCCTCTGCCAGTTCCTGTTTTCTGCATGTTTTTTGTATCGCAGAAAATCCATGTCAAACGAAGTACAAATGCAATAAAATTTCACGGAGAATTATTTTGGAATATATGCGATTTTTTGGAGTTGGAATCACCGCAAACGGAGGCCCACACGCACCACAAGACACCAGGGCGCGCCCCAGGCCCCTAGCGCATGATGGTGGGTTGTGCCCTCCTCAAACGTCGGTTGGAGCTCTACTTCGGGTGCAAGGAAACTTATATCCGGAAAAAAATCGTGTTAAAATCTCAGTGCAATCGGAGTTACGGGTCTCCGGGAATATAAGAAAAGGTTTTCGGCCAGATCCGGGGAATGCGAAACAGAAGAGAACAGAGATTGAGATCCAATCTCGGAGGGGCTCCCACCCCTCCACGGCCATGGAGGCCATGGACCAGAGGGGGAACTCTCCTCCCATCTAGGGAGGAGGCCAAGGAATAAGAAGAAGGAGGGGGGGGGGGTTCTCTCCCCCTCGCTTCCGGTGGCGCCGGAATGCCACCGGGGCAACGATCGGGACGGCGATCTGCATCAACAATCTTGCTACCGTCAACACCAACTTTCTCCCCCTTTATGCAGCGGTGTAACACCTCTTCCCCCCACTGTAATCTCTACTTAAACATGGTGCTCAACTCCATATATTATTTTCCAATGATCTATGGTTATCCTATGATGTTTGAGTAGATCCGTTTTGTCCTATGGCTTAATCCTGATCTTGGTTGGTATGATTGTATATTTTATTTATGGTGCTGTCCTACGGTGCCCTCCGTCTCGCGCAAACGTGAGGCCCCCCCGCTATAGGGTGTTGCAATATGTTCGTGGTTTGCTTATTGTCAGTGTTGTGGGGGATGATAGCAGCCCAAACGCGGATAAGCGGGTTATGGCGTATGGGAGTAAATAGGACTTGATACTTAATGCTATGGTTGGGTTTCACGACCTTAATGATCTTTAGTAGTTGCAGATATTTGCTAGAGTTCCAATCATAAGTGTATATGATCCAAGTAGAGAAAGTATGTTAGCTCATGCCTCTCCCTCATATAAAATTACAAAATGATTACCGGTACTTGTTATCGATTGCCTAGGGACAAATGACTTTCTTATTGACAAAATCTCTCTACTAAAACTAACTTAGTTGTGTCTTTATCTAAACAGCCCCTAGATTTTATTTATGTGCTCTTTATTACCTTGCAAACCTATCCTATCACACCTACAAAGTACTTCTAGTTTCATACTTGTTCTAGGTAAAGCGAACGTCAAGCGTGCGTAGAGTTGTATCGGTGGTCGATAGAACTTGAGGGAATATTTGTTCTACCTTTAGCTCCTCCTTGGGTTCGACACTCTTATTTATCGAAAAAGGCGACAAACGATCCCCTATACGTGTGGGTTATCAGGGGCCCAAAAGGGTGGGGGGTGCGCCCTACCCCCCTGGGCGCGCTCTCCGTCCTTGTGGATGCCTCGTGGCTTTCCTGACGTGTAATCCAACTCTCCAAGTCCTCTGGATGTCTTCTGGTCCAAGAAAAATCATGGCGGAAGTTTCATTCCGTTTGGACTCCGATTGGTATTCCTTTTCTGCGAAACTCTAAAACAAGGAAAAAACAAAAACTGGCACTGGGCTCTAGGTTAATAGGTTAGTCCCAAAAACCATATAAAATAGCATATTAATGCATATAAAACATCCAAAACAGATAATATAATAGCATGGAACAATTAAAAATTATAGATACGTTGGAGACGTATCAGCCGACGAGGTGGTTGGTGACACCGGCTCAGCAGGAGACGGCGTCGAGGCCGCGGAGTCCGCGGGAGAGGCCGGCCCGGCAGGTGAAGTGGACGCTTTAGGAGGCGTCAAAGCGGCCAGAGGCGAGGCTGACCCACCGTGTAGCAGAGGCGCGGATGGGGGCGCTGAGCCCGAGGAGGTGGCCGTGGAGGGGCCTGACCCAGAGGGGGCCGCAGCGGGCGGCAGCGCAGGAGCGCTAAAAGCCGGCTGAAAGCAGCGACGCGGGGGACCGGCCGCGGTAGGAGATGAAGGCGCCACCTGTTCCTGTGCAAAAGGAAAAACATGCTCATCAAAGTACACGTGTCGAGAGGTGATGACACGATGGGACACGGGGTCATAGCAGCGATAACCCTTAGTGTTAGCCGGGTAACCGGGGAAGACACAAGGAACGGAGCGAGGAGCGAGTTTGTGAGGTGCGGTGGCGGTGGTGTTAGGATAGCAATGACAACCGAAATCCGGAGGCCATCATAGGAGGGAGGAGTGCCATACAGAAGATGATGAGGAGCATAGTTCCAGCGAGGGCGACAGGGGTGAAGGTTAATGAGGAGGGTGGCGGTGGCAAGAGCATCAGGGCCAGAACTGAGGTGGCATATATGCATGGAAAAGTAGAGTGCGAACACACTCGTTCAGGGTGCGAAGGATGCGCTCAACGCGGCCATGCTGCTGGGAGGTGTATGCACAAGTAAGGCCATACAGAAGAAAGTCCTCGCATTATTTGACGAAGTGAAGAAGTGCTAGGTGTTGGGAAACGTAGCATGCAATTCAAAAAAATTCCCACGCTCACGCAAGATCTATCTAGGAGATGCATAGAAACGAGAAGGGAAGAGTGTGTCTACATACCATTGTTGACCGAAAGCGGAAGCGTTTGACAACGCGGTTGATGTAGTCGAACTTCTTCTAGCTCCGATCGATCAAGTACGAAACGCACGACACCTCTGAGTTCTGCACACGTTCAGCTCGGTGATGTCCCTCACCTTCTTGATCCAGCAAGACGTGAGGTAGTAGATGAGTTCGGTCAACACGACGGCGTGGTGACGGTGATGGTGAAGTGATCCTCGCAGGGCTTCACCTAAGCACTACGAAGATATGACCGAGGGTGCAAACTGTGGAGAAGGGCGCCGCACACGGCTAGGAAATTGCCTGTTGTGTGCTAGGCGCCCCCTCCTCATATATATAGGTGGGAGGGAGGGAGGAGCATCCATAGGAGGCGCCCAAATAGGAGGAATCCTACTTGGAGTCCCTCCCAACCCGCAGTGCCCCCTGCCATATATAACCGAGGTAAGGAAAGAGGAGGGAGGGAAGGAAGTAGGAATCCTAATCCACACTTTCCTCACTACTGGAATCAGCTTCTTTGCCGTCCGCCATGGCGGACGGCAAAGGCACAGATCCTGGACGACAAACTCCTTTGCCGTCAGCAAGCGGACGGCAAACTGTCCGTCTGAACATGTGCCAGCAAAGGATTGTGCTGTCCGCCATCCGAGGCCAGCATACGGCAAAGAGAAAGGATGGCAGTGGGGTGGTGTGAGAGCCGTTAGGGGGTTAATGGCACTCTTTGCCGTCCGCTGACAGACGGCAAAGAGCTTAGCTAGGCCAGCACTGGGAAGCTGCCACGTGGCCAGCTATGCCATCTGCCAGCAGACGGCATAGATGGCCCTGTTTACTGCTACCTCTTGAGCATGCGTTGGTTTTCCCTTGAAGAGGAAAGGGTGATGCAGCAAAGTAGCGTAAGTATTTCCCTCAGTTTTTGAGAACCAAGGTATCAATCTAGTAGGAGGCCACACGCAAGTCCCTCGTACCTACACAAACAAATAAGAACCTTGCAACCAACGCGATAAAGGGGTTGTCAATCCCTTCACGGCCACTTGCAAAAGTGAGATCTGATAGAGATGATAAGATAATATTTTTGGTATTTTTATAATAAAGATTCAAAGTACAGATTGCAAAATAAACAAAGACAGAAATAGCTAGTTGACGGAAGATTAATATGATGGAAGATAGACCCGGGGGCCATAGGTTTCACTAGTGGCTTCTCTCAAGATACGATAAGTATTACGGTGGGTGAACAAATTACTGTCAGGAAATTGAGAGGAAAGTGCATAATTATGAGAATATCTAGGCATGATCATGTATATAGGCATCACGTCCGTGACAAGTAGACCGACTCCTACCTGCATCTACTACTATTACTCCACACATCGACCGCTATCCAGCATGCATCTAGAGTATTAAGTTCATAAGAACAGAGTAACACATTAGGCAAGATGACATGATGTAGAGGGATAAACTCAAGCAATATGATATAAACCCCATCTTTTTATCCTCGATGGCAACAATACAATACGTGTCGTTTCCCCTTCTGTCACTGGGATCGAGTAACGCAAGATTGAACCCAAAGCTAAGCACTTCTCCCATTGCAAGAAAGATCAATCTAGTAGGCCAAACCAAACTGATAATTCAAAGAGACTTGCAAAGATAACCAATCATACATAAAAGAATTCAGAGAAGAACCAAATATTGTTCATAGATAATCTTGATTATAAACCCACGATTCATCGGATCTCGACAAACACACCGCAAAAAGAGTTACATCGAATAGATCTCCAAGACGATCGAGGAGAACTTTGTATTGAGATCCAACGAGAGATAAGAAGCCATCTAGCTAATAACTATGGACCCGAAGGTCTGTGGTAAACTACTCACACATCATCGGAGAGGCTATGGTGTTGATGTAGAAGCCCTCCGTGATCGATTGCCCCTCCATCGGAGCGCCGGAAAAGGCCCCAAGATGGGATCTCATGGGGACAGAATGTTGCAGCGGTGGAAATAGGGTTTCGTGGTGCTCTCGGATGTTTTCGGGGTACGTAGGTATATATAGGAGGAAGAAGTAGGTCGGTGGAGCCAGGAGGGGCCCACGAGGGTGGGGGCGCGCCTCCCTGCCTCATGGTCTTCTCGTTGATTTCTTCACGTCCACTCCAAGTCCTCTGGATCACGTTTGTTCCAAAAATCAAGCTCCCGAAGGTTTCATTCCGTTTGGATTCCGTTTGATATTCCTTTTCTGCGAAACACTGAAATAGGCAAAAAAAACAGCAATTTGCACTGGGCCTTGGGTTAGTAGGTTAGTCCCAAAAATAATATAAAAGTGTATAATAAATCCCATTAAACATCCAAAACAGAATATATAATAGCATGGAACAATCAAAAATTATAGATACTTTGGAGACGTATCAAGCATCCCCAAGCTTAATTCCTGCTCGTCCTCGAGTAGGTAAATGATAAAAACAGAATTTTTGATGTGGAATGCTGCCTAACATATTTATCAATGTAATTTTCTTTATTGTGGCATGAATGTTCAGATCCGAATGATTCAAGATAAAAGTTAAATATTGACATAAAAATAATAATACTTCAAGCATACTAAGTATGCAATCATGTCTTCTCAAAATAACATGCAAAGAAAGTTTATCCCTACAAAATCATATAGTTTGGTCATCCTCCATTTTCGTCACACAAGAATGCTCTCATCATGCACAACCCCGATAACAAGCCAAGCAATTGTTTCATACTTTAGTAATCTGAAAAAAAATCAACTTTCACGCAATACATGAGCGTGAGCCATGGATATAGCACTAAGGGTGGAATAGAATATAATGATGGGGGTTATGTGGAGAAGACAAAAAAGGAGAAAGTCTCAAATTGACGCGGCTAATCAACGGGCTAGGGAGATGCCCATCAATTGATGTCAATGCAAGGAGTAGGGATTGCCATGCAACGGATGCACTAGAGCTATAAATGTATGAAAGCTCAACAAAAGAAACTAAGTGGGTGTGCATCCAACTTGCTTGCTCACGAAGACCTAGGGTATTTGAGGAAGCCCATTGTTTGAATATACAAGCCAAGTTCTATAATGAAAGATTCCCACTAGTATATGAAAGTGACAAAACAAGAGACTCTCTATCATAAAGATCATGGTGCTACTTTGAAGCACAAGTGTGGAAACAGGATAGTAGCATTGCCCCTTTTTATTTCTTTTTCTTTCTCTTTTTTTTGGGCCTTCTTTTTTTGGCCTTTCTCTTTTTTTTGGGGACAATGCTCTATTAATGATGATCATCACACTTCTATTTATTTACAACTCGATGATTACAACTCGATACTAGAACAAAGTATGACTCTATATGAATGCCTCCGGCGGTGTACCGGGATGGGCAATGAATCAAGAGTGACATGTATGAAATAATATGCATGGTGGCTTTGCCACAAATACGATGTCAACTACATGATCATGCAAGGCAATATGACAATGATGAAGCGCGTCATAATAAACGAAACGGTGGAAAGTTGCATGGCAATATATCTCGGAATGGCTATGGAAATGCCATAATAGGTAGGTATGGTGGCTGTTTTGAGGAAGATATAAGGAGGTTTATGT
Source organism: Triticum aestivum (assembly GCF_018294505.1). Classification (NCBI taxonomy): domain Eukaryota; kingdom Viridiplantae; phylum Streptophyta; class Magnoliopsida; order Poales; family Poaceae; genus Triticum; species Triticum aestivum. The sequence goes on from NC_057814.1 coordinate 157,868,459, forward strand.
GTGATAGAGCATATCACATCACGGGGTTTGGATGCACCGGCGAAGTTTGCACCAACTCTCAAGGTGAGAAAGGGCAATGCACGGTACCAAAGAGACTAGCAATATGGAAGGTTGAGAGTGCGTATAATCCATGGACTCAACATTAGTCATAAAGAACTCACATACTTATTGGAAAAATCTACTAGTCATAAAAAACCAAGCACTACGCCAATGCTCCTAGGGGGATAGATTGGTAGGAAAAGACCATCGCTCGTCCCCGACCGCCACTCATAAGGGTGACAATCAAAGAACACCTCATGTTTCAAATTTGTTACACAACGTTTACCATACATGCATGCTACGGGACTTGCAACTCTCAACACAAGTATTTCTCAAATTCACTACTACTCAACTAGCACAACTTTAATATCACTATCTCCATATCTCAAAACAATCATCAAGTATCAAACTTCTCTTAGTATTCAATGCACTTATATGAAAGTTTTTATTATATCCATCTTGGATGCCTATCATATTAGGACTAATTTTATACCCAAAGCAAATTACCATGTGTTCTAAAGGACTCTCAAAATAATATAAGTGAAGCATGAGAGATCAATAATTTATATAAAATAAAACCACCACCGTGCTCTAAAAGATATAAGTGAAGCACTAGAGCAAAATTATTTAGCTCAAAAGATATAAGTGAAGCACATAGAGTATTCTAATAAATTCTGATTAATGTGTGTCTCTTCCAAAAGGTGTGTACAAAAAGGATGATTGTGGTGAACTAAAAAGCAAAGACTCAAATCATACAAGACGCTCCAAGCAAAACACATATCATGTGGTGAATAAAAATATAGCTCCAAGTAAAGTTACCGATGGACGAAGACAAAAGAGGGGATGCCTTCCGGGGCATCCCCAAGCTTAGGCTTTTTGGTGTGCTTGGATTTTACCATGGGGTGCCTTGGGCATCCCCAAGCTTAGGCTCTTGCCACTCCTTGTTCCATAATCCATCAAATCTTTACCCGAAACTTGAAAACTTCACAACACAAAACTTAACAGAAAATCTCGTGAGCCCCGTTAGCGAAAGAAAACAAAACACCACTTCAAGTACTGTAATGAACTCATTATTTCTTTACATTGGTGTTAAAAATACCGTATTCCAACTGCTCTATGGTTCACGACCTCCGATACTAGCCATAGATTCATCAAAATAAGCAAACAACACACGAAAAACAGAATCTGACAAAAACAGAACAGTCTTTAGTAATCTGTATCAAACGCATACTTCTGGAACTCCAAAAATTCTACCAAAATAGGACGACCTAAATAATTTGTTTATTGATCTACTGCAATTGGAATCAGTATTTTATCACGTTCTGGTGATTTTTAAAAGTTGTTTTCGTGAGCAGAAAGTTTCTAATTTTTTCAGCAAGATCAAATAACTATCATCCAAGAAGATCCTATAGGTTTTACTTGGCACAAACACTAATTAAAGCATAAAAACACATCTAACCAGAGGCTAGATCAAAGATCTATTACTAAACAGAACCAAAAAAGCAAGAAACAGAAATAAAATTGGGTTGCCTCCCAACAAGCGCTATCGTTTAACGCCCCTAGCTAGGCAAAAAGGCAAGGATAGATCTAGGTATTATCATCTTTGGCATGCAATCCATAAGTAGCTCTCATAATAGATTCATAAGGTAATTTAATTTTCTTTCTAGGAAAGTGTTCCATGCCTTTCCTTAATGGAAATTGGAATCTAATATTCCCTTCTTTCATATCAATAATTGCACCAATCGTTCTAAGGAAAGGTCTACCAAGAATAATAGGACATGAATGATTGCAATCTATATCAAGGACAATGAAATATACGGGCACATAATTCCTATTTGCAACAATAAGAACATCATTAATTCTTCCCATAGGTTTCTTAATGGTGGAATCCGCAAGGTGCAAGTTTAAAGAACAATCATCAAATTCACGGAAACCTAACATATCACACAAAGTTTTTGGAATCGTGGAAACACTAGCACCCAAATCACACAAAGCGTAGAATTCATGATCTTTAATTTTAATTTTAATAGTAGGTTCCCACTCATCATAGAGTTTTCTAGGGATAGAAACTTCCAATTCAAGCTTTTCTTCATAAGATTGCATTAAAGCATCAACGATATGTTTGGTAAAAGCCTTATTTTGACTATAAGCATGTGGAGAATTTAGCACGGATTGCAACAAGGAAATACTATCTATTAAAGAACAATTATAATAAATAAATTCCTTGAAATCCAAAATAGTGGGTTCATTGCTATGTAAAGTTTTGACCTCCTCAACCCCGCTTTTACCAATTTTTGCATCAAGATCTAAAAACTCCAAATCATTGGGATGCCTTTTAATTAAAGTTGACTCATCTCCAGTCCCATCATTATCAAGATTCATATTGCAAAACAAACATTTAATAGGAGACATATACATCACTTTTAGATCTGTTGGAAATATGCCCTAGAGGCAATAATAAATGGTTATTATTATATTTCTTTGTTCATGGTAATTGTCTATTGTTCATGCTATAATTGTGTTATCCGGAAATCGTAATGCATGTGTGAATACATAGACCACAACGTGTCCCTAGTGAGCCTCTAGTTGACTAGCTCGTTGATAAACAGATAGTCATGGTTTCCTGACTATGGACATTGGATGTCATTGATAACGGGATCACATCATTAGGAGAATGATGTGATGGACAAGACCCAATCCTAAGCATAGCATAAAAGATCGTGTAGTTTCGTTTGCTAGAGCTTTTTCAATGTCAAGTATCTTTTCCTTAGACCATGAGATCGTGCAACTCCCGGATACCGTAGGAGTGCTTTGGGTGTGCCAAACGTCACAACGTAACTGGGTGACTATAAAGGTGCACTACGGGTATCTCCGAAAGTGTCTGCTGGGTTGGCACGGATCGAGACTGGGATTTGTCACTCCGTGTGACGGAGAGGTATCTCTGGGCCCACTCGGTAATGCATCATCATAATGAGCTCAATGTGACTAAGGCGTTAGTCACGGGATCATGCATTGCGGTACGAGTAAAGAGACTTGCCGGTAACGAGATTGAACAAGGTATTGGGATACCGACGATCGAATCTCGGGCAAGTAACATACCGATTGACAAAGGGAATTGTATATGGGATTGATTGAATCCTCGACATCGTGGTTCATCCGATGAGATCATCGTGGAACATGTGGGAGCCAACATGGGTATCCAGATCCCGCTGTTGGTTATTGACCGGAGAGGCGTCTCGGTCATGTCTGCATGTCTCCCGAACCCGTAGGGTCTACACACTTAAGGTTCGGTGACGCTAGGGTTGTAGAGATATGTGTATGCGGAAACCCGAAAGTTGTTCGGAGTCCCGGATGAGATCCCGGACGTCACGAGGAGTTCCGGAATGGTCCGGAGGTGAAGAATTATATATAGGAAGTCCAGTTTCGGCCACCGGGAAAGTTTCGGGGGTTATCGGTATTGTACCGGGACCACCGGAAGGGTCCCGGGGGTCCACCGGGTGGGGCCACCTGTCTCGGAGGGCCCCATGGGCTGAAGTGGGAAGGGAACCAGCCCATAGTGGGCTGGGGCGCCCCCCATGGGCCTCCCCCTGCGCCTAGGGTTGGAAACCCTAGGGTGGGGGGGGCGCCCCACTTGACTTGGGGGGTAAGTTACCCCCCTGGCCGCCGCCCCCCATCCAGATGGGATCCTGGCCGGTGCCCCCCTCCCAGGGGGCCTATATAAAGGGGGGGAGGGCAGTAGTATTACAGCCTTGGGCGCCTCCCTCCTCCCCTGCTACACCTCTCTCTCTGTCGCAGAAGCTCGGCGAAGCCCTGCCGACATCCCGCTACATCCACCACCACGCCGTCGTGCTGCTGGATCTCCATCAACCTCTCCTTCCCCCTTGCTGGATCAAGAAGGAGGAGACGTCGCTGCACCGTACGTGTGTTGAACGCGGAGGTGCCGTCCGTTCGGCACTCGGTCATCGGTGATTTGAATCACGGCGAGTACGACTCCGTCATCCACGTTCATTGGAACGCTTCCGCTCGCGATCTACAAGGGTATGTAGATGCACTCCTTTCCCCTCGTTGCTAGTATACTCCATAGATGGATCTTGGTGAGCGTAGGAAAATTTTAAAATTATGCTACGATTCCCAACAAGATCTTCATCATTATTATCATGAAAACTAGAAGAACACGCTTTCACAAAGCAATCTTTTTTAGCACGCATCCTAGCGGTTCTTTCTTTGCACTCATCAATGGAAATTCTCATAGCTTTGAGAGACTCGTTGATATCATGCTTAGGTGGAATAGATCTAAGTTTCAAAGAATCAACATCAAGAGAAATTCTATCCACGTTCCTAGCCAACTCATCAATCTTAGGAAATTTTTCTTCAAGCAAAGCATTGAAATTCTTTTGAGAAATCATAAATTGTTTAACACTAGTCTCAAAATCAGAGGGCATCTTATTAAAAATTCCATAAAAGTTGTTGTAGGAATTACCATAATTATTAGAGGAATTACTAGGATACGGCCTAGGATTAAAGTTTCCTCTATAAGGGTTGTTACCAAAATTGTTCCAACCAACAAAATTCACATCCATAGATTCATTATTATTCTCAATCAAAGTACACAAAGGCATGTCATTGGGATCAGAAGAAACACTCTTATTAGCAAACAATTTCATAAGTTCATCCATCTTTCCACTCAAAACACTAATCTCTTCAATTGCATGCACCATTTTAGTAGTAGATCTTTTAGTGTGCCATTGAGAATAATTAACCATAATATTATCTAGGAGTTTAGTAGCTTCTCCTAAAGTGATTTCCATAAAAGTGCCTCCCGCGGCCGAATCTAAAAGATTTCTAGAAGCAAAATTCAACCCGGCATAAATTTTTTGTATAACCATCCATAGATTCAAACCATGTGTAAGACAATTACGTATCATTAATTTCATCCTCTGCCAATCTTGTGCAACATGTTCATGATCAAGTTGCTTAAATTTCATAATATCGTTTCTAAGGGAGATGATTTTATATTTAGAGATAAAAGCATCTTTGCACTTATTCCAAGAATCAATACTATTTTTAGGCAAAGACGAAAACCAAGTTTTAGCACGATCTCTAAGCGAAAACGGAAATAGCTTCAATTTGACAATATCATTGTCCACATCTTTCTTCTTTTGCATATCACACAAATCAACAAAGCTGTTTAGATGGGTAGCGACATCTTCACTAGGAAGGCCGGCGAATTGATCTTTCATGACAAGATTCAGCAAAGCATCATTAATTTCACAAGATTCAGCATCGGTAAGAGGAGTAATCGGAGTGCTAAGAAAATCATTGTTGTTGGTATTGGCAAAGTCACACAATTTAGTATTATATTGAGCCATCGTGACAAGCAAGCAATCCAACAAACAAGCAAACAAGAAGCAAGCGAAAAAGAGGCGAACGGAAAGAGAGGGCGAATAAAACGGCAAGGGTGAAGTGGGGGAGAGGAAAACGAGAGGCAAATGGCAAATAATGTAATGCGAGGGATAAGAGTTTGTGATGGGTACTTGGTATGTCTTGACTTGTGCGTAGACTCCCCGGCAACGGCGCCAGAAATCCTTCTTGCTACCTCTTGAGCATGCGTTGGTTTCGCTTGAAGAGGAAAGGGTGATGCAGCAAAGTAGCGTAAGTATTTCCCTCAGTTTTTAAGAACCAAGGTATCAATCCAGTAGGAGGCCACACGCAAGTCCCTCATACCTACACAAACAAATAAGAACCTTCCAACCAAGGCGATAAAGGGGTTGTCAATCCCCTCACGGCCACTTGCAAAAGTGAGATCTGATAGAGATGATAAGATAATACTTTTGGTATTTTTATAATGAAGATTGAAAGTAAAGATTGCAAAATAAACAAAGATAGAAATAGGTAGTTGACGGAAGATTAATATGATGGAAGATAGACCCGGGGGCCATAGGTTTCAATAGTGGCTTCTCTCAAGATAACATAAGTATTACGGTGGGTGAACAAATTAGTGTCGAGCAATTGATAGAAAAGTGCATAATTATGAGAATATCTAGGCATGATCATGTATATAGGCATCACGTCCGTGACAAGTAGACCGACTCTTGCCTGCATATTCTACTATTACTCCACACATCGACCGCTATCCAGCATGCATCTAGAGTATTAAGTTCATAAGAACAGAGTAACACATTAGGCAAGATGACATGATGTAGAGGGATAAACTCAAGCAATATGATATAAACCCCATCTTTTTATCCTCGATGGCAACAATACAATACGTGTCGTTTCCCCTTCTGTCACTGGGATCGAGCAACACAAGATTGATCCCAAAGCTAAGCACTTCTCCCATTGCAAGAAAGATCAATCTAGTAGGCCAAACCAAACTGATAATTCGAAGAGACTGGCAAAGATAACCAATCATACATAAAAGAATTCAGAGAAGAACCAAATATTGTTCATAGATAATCTTGATCATAAACCCACAATTCATCGGATCTCGGCAAACACACCGCAAAAAGAGTTACATCGAATAGATCTCCAAGAAGATAGAGGAGAACTTTGTATTGAGATCCAAAGAGAGAGAAGAAGCCATCTAGCTAATAACTATGGACCCGAAGGTCTGTGGTAAACTACTCACACATCATCGGAGAGGCTATGGTATTGATGTAGAAGCCCTCCATGATCGATTCCCCCTTCGGCGGAGTGTCGGAAAAGGACCCAAGATGGGATCTCACGGGTACAGAAGGTTGCGGCGGTGGAAATAGGGTTTCGTGTTTCTCTCGGATGTTTTCGGGGTACGTATGTATATATAGGAGGAAGAAGTAGGTCGGTGGAGCCACAAGGGGCCCACGAGGGTGGGGGCGCGCCTCCCTGCCTCGTGGCCTCCTCATTGATTTCTTGACGTCCACTCCAAGTCCTTGGATCACGTTTGTTCCAAAAATCACGCTCCCAAAGATTTCATTCCATTTGGATTCCGTTTGATATTCCTTTTCTGCGAAACACTGAAATAGGCAAAAAAAAAGAGCAATTTGCACTGGGCCTTGGGTTAGTAGGTTAGTCCCAAAAATAATATAAAAGTGTATAATAAAGCCCATTAAACAACCAAAATAGAATATATAATAGCATGGAACAATCAGAAATTATAGATACGTTGGAGACGTATCATTTGCCAGGCCTGTTTGGTCACTGGACCAAATAGGCAGCCAGTGTTCCCAGTTTGTACAGGTAACTGCCACGTGTCCTCTTTGCCGTCTGCTAGCGGACGGCAAAGCTGTTTGCCGTCCGCTAGCAGACGGCAAAGAGGCTATATATCCCCTGTTTTATTTAAATCCATTTAATTAGACATGGTTTCAAACACAGATATACATGCATACATATCCAACAACATATAACAGCATGTCCAACAACATATTTCATCAAATCCAACAACATAGTTCAACAAAGTCCAACATATCCATATATACATAACCAGAAACAAGTTTCCAACAACATATCCATATAGACATACATATCCAAACAAGTTTTCATAAACAACAAGGAAGCACCATAAGAATAGTACACTCCATGAATCCAAGCTTCCTCATGTAAAGCAAATCTGCAAATTGAGAAAGATGAAAGTTAGAAGAAGAAGAAGAAGACTAGTTAGAAGAAAAGGAAGAGGATGAAAAGAAGAAGAATATTGGAGCTAACCTAGCTAAACTTGGTCATTTTTGAGCTAACCTAGCTAATTATGCCATTTTTGACCTAACTAAGCTTATTGTGTCATTTTATAGGACAACAAGCTAAGTATATGACATTTATGAGGTTAGCAAGGTTATTATGCCATTTCCGAATAAAAACAAGTAAGAGGAGGAAAAGAAGAAGAAGAAGAATAAGAATAAGTAGTTCTTCTTCTTCTTTTCTTCCTATTCCTTCTTTCCTTCCTCTTCCTTGATTTTCTTCATCTTATTATGTCATTTGTGGACTAAAGAGGCTAAATTATGTCAAAAATGGACTAAACAGGCTAAATAAGAAGAAAAATACCGTTATCACAGAGGTGTAGGAAAAATTGAATAGCTCACATTACTAATATTACTCTGAATCATCTATATATATGCTCCGGGATCATTAAATGCATCATCATCATCACTATTAGTGACGTGCTCATCATCATCATCAATAAATGCATCAACATGTGGAAGGCCTCCTTTACGTAATCATTCAAGCATTGACAGGTCATCTGCAGCAGTAACTCCTTCTTGTTCCGGCTCTTCTTGTTCCGGCTCAGGGGTGAAGTCGGATTCACTATCGTTGTCTACTTCAATGTTCTGGGGTGGAGTAGAGCGGTTCTTGAAACATTTTTTGGAAAGACGTGTTTCTTGGAAGAATTCTCCTTCGTCATATGTGTCTTGGTTAATGTGAGGTTCATAATCCTTTTCTTGGGGGGAGGTGGTCTAACACGTGGCGGCACTTCATAAACGACGTCCCAACCACTGAGATTTGGATCACTTTGACAGGCCCATGGTAGATAGAAAACTTGGGTGTCCTGTTGAGCCGTAATATAGACATCGGGAACATCCAAATGGGTGCTTTGTTTGATTTCGACTAGCCCTATATGTTCATGAGTCCTTCTAGTCTCCCTCGGCTGGAACCAATAACATCTGAAGACTATGACGTTTGGTGGGTTTTCACCATAGAATTGAAGTTCATAAATTGCTTCAACTCTTCCATAATACTCGATATCTCCTTCGCTGATAGCAGAGACACAACAATTTGTAGAATTTCGGTCGGCCATAGATAGCTCTTTGCCATAGGTATGAAAGCGATACCCGTTGATGTCGTATTTGTCAAATGAACGGACCTTATAGTCAAAACCATTAGCTACTTGTCTCAATTCGGCATCCATAATCTCTGAATTAGCCTACAAGTTTAATACGAAAGGATTGTTGCATTAGTCACAAATTAGCCAAAGAAATGAAATGGTCTAATGGAAATTACTGTTTTTTGAACCAAGAGATGAAACCGGGATATTCGCCTCCTTGCTTTGCCAGAAGCTCATACTCTTCGACGGAATCCTTTTGGATCACCGCTCCCTACGAGAATATGGCGACGTATCGATTGCATCAAATATCCAGGAATAAGAGCAGTTCAAAGGAATTAGAAGTTGCGAAACAATGTACCGAGATCTTACTCGATGTACGGCCGCACTTCTATTAGGTTGTTGAAGAGATACAGCGAAATGGTCTGCCATTCTTCAACATCCAATGATACTGGTTTCCAACCACTGGCTGGTGCGAGATTCCCTTTGAATAGGCTGAGGTTGGATTGATCCTTTTTAGGGTCGTCAGCATTGTACCGAGGCTTCGGATTATGCAAATGATGATTTTTGGCTTCGTAGTGTGCTGTCACGAAGTTTGCCGCCTCCTCAGTGATGAATGGCCCGGCCATCGATGCTTCAATTCTATGTTTATTTTTACATTTTGATCGAAGCGTCTTCTGCATCATCTCAGTTGAGTAGCACCAACGATTTTGCACGCCCCCCCCAATCGTGCCTCGGTCGGGAGATGCAAAATCAAGTGTTGCATTGGATTAAAGAAGCTTTGCGGAAAGATCATCTCTAACTTGCAGATCAAGTCCGGCGCCAACTATTCCATTTCTTCTAGGAGGCCAGGCGATAGTTCTTTCTCACAAAGAACACGGAAGAAATAGCTCAGCTCTGCCAGTACTAGCCATTCGTCCTCATGGATGAAGCCACGCAACATCGCCGGCATTATCCGCTGAATCCATATGTGCCAATCATGACATTTTAGACCAAATATTTTCAAATTTTCAAGACTTGCTCCCCTCTTTAGATTTGTTGCATACCCATCGGGGAACATCAACTGCATTTTCACCCACAAAATAATTTCCTTCATAGCTGGCCTTCCAAGATTGAACCATGCCTTTGGCTTCGTCCAGTTCAGCTTTCCTTTCGGTTCTTGCATATTTTATAATGGTCTATCACATGGCTCCTCTTGATGGACTCTAGCCTTAGTATTATCCTTCGATTTCCCCTCTATGCTGAACAATGTACCAAAAATGGCTTCGGCGATATTCTTTTCAGTGTGCATCATGTTGATGTTGTGTGGGCAAAGGAGGTCTTTGAAGTAAGGCAGATCCCAGAAGCATGTCTTGTGAGTCCAGGCGTGTTCCTTATTATACCCCTTGAAATACCCTAGACGCTCTGGATCTGGCTCGAGAGCGTTAACTGATCTAGGGTCTGTTGGCCTGTCAACGTAGGTGGTGCAGAGTGTTTGACAACTCTACCTTTGATGAAGTTCTTCTTGTCTTTCCTGAACTTATGCCGAGGATCTAGAAACGGTCTATGCAAGTCGAAGCAACTATACTTGTGCCCTGCCGTCAGCCAACGAAACTCAAGAGCTCCCTTGCATGTGGGGCATGGGAACCTTCCATGCACACACCAGCCAACGAATAGCGCATACGTCGGCAAGTCATGCGTCGAGTACATGTACCAGGCACGCATTATGAAGTTGTCTTTGCTAAAAGCGTCGTATGTCTTGAACCCATTATCCCAAGCTTCTTGCAATTCGTCCTTAAGCAGGTGCATGTACACATTCATATTCTTCCCCGGATAGTTGGGCCCTGGAATTATCAACGTTAGGAAAATGTTCTTTCTTTGCATAATCTGCCCGGGGGGGGAGATTGAGTGGAATGACAAACACGGGCCAACAACTGTATTGGGCTGCCGTCTGACCAAACACACTGAACCCATCTGTGCTGACGGCGACTCGAGGATGCCTTGGATCTGTCGTTCTTTCCTTATGTAATGCATCGAAGCGCTTCCACCCTTCACCATCCGATGTGTGCACCATCATCACATTCCCATCTGCATCTAGTTCGGTTCTTTTGCCCGTTTTGTGCCATGTCATCTGTCTGGGCATCTCTTTGACCATGAAAAGACATTGAAGTCTTGGTACGATTGGCATATACCGAAGAACATTAATGGGTATTGTCGGGTGGTAGGTGCGACATATGCCAACGGGTGGCTTATCATTGTGGGAGCCAGTAAGACGTCGCCGGTGCCTGCAAACGGGATGAGGCGGAGACATGCACGCCGGCGAATCTTACCCAGGTTCGGGGCTCTCCGTGGAGATAACACCCCTAGTCCTGCTCTGCGGGGTCTCCGCATGATCACTAGATCAAAACGAGTAGCTACAAACGCTCCTTGAGCTGTCGGGTTAGAGGGAGAAGAAGGGCAAGGCTAGCTCTCCTTTTCTCTCTATGTGGTGTGTGCAATTCTGTCCGACCAACCCTTTGCATGGGTGCCCCGGGGGGTTTATATAGGCCTACCCCCAGGGGTACAATGGTAATCCGGCTGGGCGTGGGTCCCAGCCATCAGTGTCCGTGTTCGCCGGCTTCTCCGCCAGCCATTGGGGCCCGCCGGCTGTCGGCCTCTTGGTCGACAGGCCGGCCCCACCGCTTGGGGGTCTTGTCGGCGGCTGGTTACTGTCGCCTCGCCTCTGATGACGAGGGCTTTGTCGAGGTAAGCGTGGCTACAGCGCCGCCGCCTTGCGGGCTCTCACTGTAGCCTCACCTCGTCTTGTCTCCTTAATGAGGCACATGTTTCGAGGGAGGGATGTAGCCGGCTATTGGGAGCCGGCTACGCCCCCGGCCGACTAGGGGAGGCCGGGCCGCCTTTGAGCGTCTCTCTGGCAAAAGGGGCCCGCCACCCGCGGGCCGTGCTGGCGTCTGTCGTGGGTGACATCGAGGTCAACATGGCTACAGTGCCACGCCGGACTGGAGATGGCTGACCCGTACGGCGCCCTGTGGCCATGCCTGCTTCGGGATTCGGGGGTAGTGGGCTGTACTGCGGCCACGCCCCGTCTTATCACCGTTATGTGGGTGCAGTCTCGGTGGGTGCGGTCTTGGCCGGCTTCCGGGAGTCGGCATTCTTCATGGCCGGCTTCTGGGAGTCGGTCCTCTTTGGGCCGGCTTCCTGGAGTCGGCCATCTCGTAGCTTTCTTGGGGAAGGTTTCTGAGACTGGGTCGCCTTCTGGGAGTCGGCCCTGGGGACAGTCGGCCGGGGGAAGGCGGCCCTATGCTTTGTATGCTCGAAGACTTGAATGGCCTGATAATTTTTCGAAGAGCCAGGGGGAGTCGGTTAGGCTACCCGTGGCCATTTACTCCGACAGTAGTTCCCGAAGCTGGTTGGGCTTCGAGGTTGAGTGGAGGTCGAGAAGCTTGGGCAGCTTCTTATCTTGGCGAGCCGGTAGCTGGGAGCCGGCTTCGGTTGGGCGCGCCGCCTTGGCGAAATTTTTTAAAGTCGGAGGGCGGGAGTCTATTGGCGCGCGCGCCGAGCTGCGGTCCGGCCGCTCGCCGCCTGCGAACCACGTGGCATCCCTTGGCTGAAAAAAGCCTGCCAGCCCACGCGCGCGACAAGACGTCGCCGCAGGTCGGGGGCCCACCACTCCTACGCCCAGGCCCAGGCGCGGATTCTCTGCGGCCCAAAGCCGTCCGCACATCTTCCTGCGGCGGTTTCGGCACGTCTTTAGGGCGCAGTAATCGCGGGATGTGGGGGAGTGGGCGCAGTTAATCCCACGTCCCACCCCACGCCTCGCCTCGCCTCCTTGGCCTCACCGCACGAGGCTATAAGTAGGGGGGAGGAGGGGAAGCGGCAGACGCTCGCACGCTCCCCTCCTCTCCGCCATCTTCTTCCTCCTACTTTCCCTCACAGCAGCGTCTCGCCGCCGCGCCGTCCCACCATTCTTTTCCCGCCGCCGTGCTCATTCTCGCCGGCCTCGTGCCGCTATGCAGTACGGCGGGGACTGGGACGGCTCCAACGTCCATGAGGACCACGTCGAGTTCCTCCGCAAGACACGGCGGTTGCTCGGCGTGGATAAGGTGCGGGTCCGTCTCGCGCCTGAGAAGGAGATCACGCCGGAGCCGGAGGAAGGCGAGCGGGTGGTCTTCCGCTCGCATTTCTTGCGCGGCATCGGCTTGCCAGCGAGCGCCTTCTTCCGTTCTTTTCTTGAATTCTACCAACTCCAGCCGCACCACCTCACCCCGAACACGGTGGTGCTGCTGTCCGCCTTCGTAACCTTGTGCGAAGGCTATCTCGGCGTCCTCCCCACCCTCGAGCTCTGGGGGAAGTTCTTCCAGTCCAAGTTGGGCACGCGTATGCAGCGGCGCTTTCATCGCGATGTGGAGGGTGGTAGCCGACAACCCCTTCCCCGTCATCACGCTAATCCAGTCGGTGAAGCTCTGGCAAAAGTCATACTTCTACGTGAAGAACGTCGCCCCGCAAGGCGACTACGTCAATTTGCCGGCTTATGTAGCCGGCCCGCCGGCGGGTAGGCGGCCCCAGTGGTCCTATCGGGCCGTGACGCTGACGCCGGCTGGAGCCGCGGCTGTCGCCCGACTACGGGTGATGATCCAGTCGGAGGGCCTGACTGGGCCCGACTTGCTGGCCGCCTTCGTCACGCGCCGGGTGCTTCCGCTCCAGAGCCGCCCTCATTTGATCTGTCAGATGAGCGGCCAGCTCGATCCGAGTCGGATGTGCACCAAGGACATGCCGCACGACGAGGTGGCCCATATGGTGAATTACCTTGCGAACTACAAGCTCTCTGTAGAGTGGCGGTTTGGCAAGTAGCCATACTCCCGAGCACATCCGCCGCCCACGGTATGTTCTCTTTTTCCCTTTTTTTCTCTTAATTTTGTCGCCGAGTTCCATTTGGCCGACTCTGACTAGCCGGCATGTCTCGACAGAGCCCTCTCCTTCGGCCTGCAGGCGGGTCGGAGGCGGAGCGCCGATTTGTCCCCGACCGGACGGAGCACGACCTGGAGGACCCCGACTTGGGGGCGGCCGCCATGGATCACAACACCGAGGCGGGCGGCAGCCAAGCCGGCGGCAAGGCAGGCGGCTCCGGGCTTGGAGTCAGCTTCGACGACTGGCCGGATGACGATGAGGCGGAAGTCGTCCCACGCCGCCAGCCGGCGTCTGGCCACGGCGCAGGTTCCTCCGCCGCGGCGCCTGCTCGGGGCGGCGGGCAGAAGCTGATGGGAAACGTAGTAATTTCAAAAAATTTCCTACGCACACGCAAGATCATGGTGATGCATAGCAACGAGAGGGGAGAGTGTTGTCCACGTACCCTCGTAGACCGAAAGCGGAAGCGTTAACACAACGCGGTTGATGTAGTCGTACGTCTTCACGATCCGACCGATCAAGTACCGAACGCACGGCACCTCCGAGTTCAGCACACGTTCAGCTCGATGACGTCCCTCGAACTCCGATCCAGCCGAGTGTTGAGGGAGAGTTTCGTCAGCACGACGGCGTGGTGACGATGATGATGTTCTACCGACGCAGGGCTTCGCCTAAGCTCCGCAACGATATTATCGAGGTGTAATATGGTGGAGGGGGGCACCACACACGGCTAAAATATCGTATATCAATTGTGTGTCCATGGGGTGCCCCCTTGCCCCCGTATATAAAGGAGCAAGGGGGAGGCGGCCGGCCAAGGGGAGAGGCGCGCCAAGGGGGGAGTCCTACTCCCACCGGGAGTAGGACTCCTCCTTTCCTTGTTGGAGTAGGAAAAGAGAAGGGAGAAGGAGAAAGAAGGAAGGGGGCGCCCCCCCTCCCTAGTCCAATTCGGACTAGTCCATGGGGAGGGGTGCGGCCACCCTTTGGGGCCTTTCTCTCCTTTCCTGTATGGCCCATTAAGGCCCAATACGAACTCCTGTAACTCTCTATTACTCCGAAAAATACCCGAATCACTCGGAACCTTTCCAAAGTCCGAATATAGTCGTCCAATATATCGATCTTTACGTCTCGGCCATTTCGAGTCTCCTCATCATGTCCCAGATCTCATCCGGGACTCCGAACTCCTTCGGTACATCAACATACATAAACTCATAATAAAACTGTCATCGTAACATTAAGCGTGCGGACCCTACGGGTTCGAGAACTATGTAGACATGACCGAGACACCTCTCCGGTCAATAACCAATAGCGGAACCTGGATGCTCATATTGGTTCCCACATATTCTACGAAGATCTTTATCGGTCAGACCGCATAACAACATACGTTGTTCCCTTTGTCATCGGTATGTTACTTGCCCGAGATTCGATCGTCGGTATCTCGATACCTAGTTCAATCTCGTTACCGACAGGTCTCTTTACTCGTTCCGTAATACATCATCCCGCAACTAACCTATTAGTCACAATGCTTGCAAGGCTTATAGTGATGTGTATTACTGAGTGGGCCCAGAGATACCTCTCCGACACTCGGAGTGACAAATCCTAATCTCGAAATACGCCAACCCAACAAGTACCTTTGGAGACACCTGTAGAGCACCTTTATAATCACCCAGTTACGTTGTGACGTTTGGTAGCACACAAAGTGTTCCTCCGGTAAACGGGAGTTGCATAATCTCGTAGTCATAGGAACATGTATAAGTCATGAAGAAAGCAATAGCAACATACTAAATGATCGAGTGCTAAGCTAACGAAATGGGTCATGTCAATCACGTCATTCTCCTAATGAGGTGATCCCGTTAATCAAATGACAACTCATGTCTATGGCTAGGAAACATAACCATCTTTGATTAACGAGCTAGTCAAGTAGAGGCATACTAGTGACACTCTGTTTGTCTATGTATTCACACATGTATTAGGTTTCCGGTTAATACAATTCTAGCATGAATAATAAACATTTATCATGATATAAGGAAATAAATAATACTTTATTATTGCCTCTAGGGCATATTTCCTTCAGAAGCGCCGTGCCGCGTCGGGCTTGTTCGGCAGTCGGCCGAAGAAGCCCAAGGGCGGGGCAGCGGCGACCAGGCGGGAAGAGGCGGCCGCGAAGGCGGCCTGCTTCCGCAAGGCGGTGAAGCCGCCGTAGACGGTGTCGGCGTAAGTGTATACTCCTTCATGTATTCTTTTTTCTTTTCTCTGGTAGTTCCTGAATCCTTGTCTTTTCTCAAAAAATCAGGGCTCCATTGTCGCTCGAGCGGGTTGCTGCCGCCTCCGTCGTTGGATCGTCGGGAGGATCCGAGAGCACCACTCGCCGCGTGGACCCCCGTGCCGAGCTTCAGGCGGCGACGGAGCGGAACGCGCGGGAGGCGCGGGAGCAGCGGGAGTTGAGGGCGGCGCATGAGGAGGAGGCGACAAAGGCACGCGCCGACGCAGCGGCCAAGGCCCAAGCGGAGGCTGCAGCCGTGGCGATGGCGGAGGGGGCCTTGCTAGTCACCCCTCTGCGCGTCGCGGCGCCTGAGGCCCCAGAGCCCCTGCCAGAAGAAGCCGGCGGTGACCAGCCGGGACTGGAGAGGGAGGACGACGTCGTCGTCCCGGAGAGAGAGGCGGCACCGGCCCCGCCGACTGGGGCGACCCAAGGCGGCCGGCCTAACTTGCCGCCTGCGCAATCGGCCGGGGGCGAGCCGGCCGCGAGGACTGATCTGGTGGTCCGGACGCCGTCGCACCAGCCCGCGGGGAAGGCCGCGTCAGAGCCGCAGAAGGCTGCATCGGAGCCGCAGCAGGCCGTGGGCTCCAGCTCGTCGGCCCAGGACATGGAGGCGGCCAGCGCCAGCTCGGGGTGGACGCCGGGTGGAGGGACGGCAGTGATGAATGTGGCCGCGCAGGACGCCCGGAATCGGCTTCAAGCCCAGGCTGCGGCGCTAAGGAAGTATAATGATGAGTTCCTTGCGACGCGGGCGGCCATCCGGGTTAGTCTTCTTGTCTTTGCTTTTTTGATCTTGGTTTCTTCCGTGGGGGCGCGTCAGCGCACCCACTGGGTGTAGTCCCCGAGTTCCGAGTCGGCTGCTGAGCAGGCGGCTTGGAACTTCCTAGCGGGCCTTGTTTTGTTTTTCTTGTTCTCATTCGCTCCTCTGCCTGACTTACAGGACTACCACAACCTCCGCGCGGCTGCCTTCAACTCCCAGGCTCGGGAGCTGACCCAAAAGACTGCTGAGTTATCTAAGAGCCGGGGTAAGTGCTTCGTCTTTTATCTCACGTGGGGGCGCGTCAGCGCACCCACTGGGTGTAGTCCCCGAGATTCGGGCCGACTGCTGAGCAGTCGGGTCGGATCTTCCTTGATGACTTCACCTTATTGTTTCTTTCTTTCCTGCCATCCCTGCAGCGGCCAACGCCAGTCTAAGGGAGCAGCTGGGCGGGACTCAGGCCGCCCTCCGTGCTAAGGAGGCCGAGTTTGCCGCCTTGGCACAGGAGCGTGGCCGCCTGGCCAAGAGGTTGGCCGACCAGGAGGAGAGCCACAAGGCGGCCCTGAAGGCGGTGCGGGACAGCGAGGCCGCCCTCCAAGCCGAGTATGAAACAGAGGCGGCCAGCTGGGCCGAAGCGAAGCAGACGCTGATCAACGGCTATGGCCAGATCGAAGACTTGGTTGACGGTAGGCCGCCTTCCTCTTCGTCCTTTCTTGCCGCTTGCCGTTTTAGCTCGTTTTCTGATTTGGTGTTTTTCTCTTCTTTCTCTTTCTTCCTCGCGTAGAGTACTTCCCTGGCTACTCTACCACCACCAACCAGATTGTCGAGGCCCACCGCGAGGCACAGAGGCAGGCTGGCGCCGAGATCGCACCAAACGCTCGCCGGTCGCTGGAGGAGCAGCTCTTGGCGATCCAGGCCCGCCTCCAGCCAGCTCATCGCCTGCTCCGCCGGCTTCAGCGTGTCGGGGCGCAGGTGTTGGCCGCTCTCTGGCCTGGTGAAGTGATTCCCCGCACCCCCAGTCGGACTGCCGACTGGCTGGAGGTGGCGGTCGGCCGCTTCGAGGCTTGGAAGGCTTCGGCGGCTCGGTCCGGCGCCAGGCGGGCGCTGGAGTTCGCCAAGGCCTGGTATCCCGGGCTGAGTTTGGACCAGCTGGCCACCTGGCGGCAGCAGGCCGACATGGAGCTGGAGCCGGCACGGCCGGCTATCATCCGACGGGCTTCGGCGATCGCCGACTACACCGACACCAGCGCCTTCGCTCCTGAGGTGGACGACAACGGTGTTGCCCAGCCGGAGGAGTGGTTCGGGCTGAACCCGGCAGACGGCGAAGACTCGGCGGAGGAGATCGACTCCAGCGACGAGGGCGAGGAGGAGGAGGAGGAGGAGGAGGGTGAAGACGCCGGGCCAGATGGTGGAGCGGCTGGTCAGCCTCAGCTTGACCGTGCCTCCAGCAACAAGGCACGCGCGGGTGCACGCCTGCAGCCGGCGATGATCAAGCCGAGACCCGCCAGCCGGCCACTCCTCCAGCTGGTGGCGCCGTCTCCACCGACCAACCCGGCTCCCACACCGCGCCCTTAGTCTAGTCTGCTGCCTCTATTTTCCTGTTTTACCACTCTTGTAACAGTATTTTGTTAGGTTTGCACAATTCCACCCACTGGGGGTGTTTTTGAACTATATTGATTGCCGGCCTGTTGGGGGCCTTATGTGTGAATATGATTATGTATGCGTTTGGCTTTCCCTTGCTCTTTGCTTTTCAAATTTCTGCTGTTTCCTTTGCCGCCCTCCCTTGGTTGCCGCCTCCCCAGTCAGACAGTTGCTCTGCAATCTGTGGCTGGAGAAGTGCTTGGCCAGTTGGGAGGGCAAGTACTCTAGCTATGTTGGATTATAGCGAAGTGATTGGGAGGCCGGCCAGCCGGCTGTTCTGACAGCCGGCAAGCATGGTTGGAGGCCGTCTTTTCGTTATACAAGTTCGTTAGTCCTTAGGTGTTTTTCGTGTGGGCATCCTTTCTGCCTTTGGCTCTTGCTAGCCGGACAGTCGGTTCTTCGAGCTGCAACTTTCAACAAGAGAGGGCTCGGGAGCCGGCACACTACTTGTCTGACTTCAGGTAGAACATTAATATAACTTAAGGCGGCCAGTCCCCGGGCCGACTAGTCGAACCCGGTGCCAGAAGAAAATCAAATGTAATAATACATTCATTAATATGACACTTGTCATTCATAGATAAAGGAAGGCAGTCCCCGAGTGCTCCTCGGGGGGGGGGGCGTTGTTTCGTACTTAATACAAAAGGGTAGCATGATACTGTTGGGGAACGTAGTAATTTCAAAAAAATTCCTACGCACACGTAAGATCATGGTGATGCATAGCAACGAGAGGGGAGAGTGTTGTCCACGTACCCTCGTAGACCGACAGCGGAAGCCTTATCACAACGCGGTTGATGTAGTCGTACGTCTTCACGATCCGACCGATCAAGTACCGAACGCACGACACCTCCGAGTTCTACACACGTTCAGCTCGATGACGTCCCTCGAACTCCGATCCAGCCGAGTGTTGAGGGAGAGTTTCGTCAGCACGACGGCGTGGTGACGATGATGATGTTCTACCGACGCAGGGCTTCACCTAAGCTCCGCAATGATATTATCGAGGTGTAATTTGGTGGAGGGGGGCACCGCACACGGCTAAAAGATCTCAAGGATCAATTGTTGTGTCTATGGGGTGCCCCCCTGCCCCCGTATATAAAGGATGGAGGAGGGGAGGCCGGCCAGCCCCTGGGGCGCGCCAAAAGGTTGGAGTCCTACTAGGACTCCCTAGTCCTAGTAGGATTCCTCCTCCCACATGGAATAGGAAAAGGGGAAGGGAAAAAGAGAAGGAAGGAAGGAGGCGCCCCCCTTCCCTAGTCCAATTCGGACCAGACCAAGGGGAGGGGAGCAGCCACCTTTTGAGGCCTTTCTCTCCTTTCCTGTATGGCCCATTAAGGCCCAATACGAATTCCCGTAACTCTCCGGTACTCCGAAAAATACCCGAATCACTCGGAACCTTTCCGAAGTCCGAATATAGTCGTCCAATATATCGATCTTTACGTCTCGACCATTTCGAGACTCCTCGTCATATCCCCGATCTCATCCGGGACTCCGAACTCCTTCGGTACATCAAAACTCAATAAAACTGTCATCGTAACGTTAAGTGTGCGGACCCTACGGGTTCGAGAACTATGTAGACATGACCGAGACACGTCTCCGGTCAATAACCAATAGCAGGACCTGGATGCCCATATTGGCTCCCACATATTCTACGAAGATCTTTATCGGTCAGACCGCATAACAACATACGTTGTTCCCTTTGTCATCAGTATGTTACTTGCCCGAGATTCGATCGTCGGTATCTCGATACCTAGTTCAATCTCGTTACCGGCAAGTCTCTTTACTCGTTCCGTAACACATCATCCCGCAACTAACTTATTAGTCACAATTTTTGCAAGGCTTATAGTGATGTGCATTACCGAGTGGGCCCAGAGATACCTCTCCGACAATCGAAGTGACAAATTCTAATCTCGAAATACGCCAACCCAACAAGTACCTTTGGAGACACCTGTAGAGCACCTTTATAATCACCCATTTACGTTGTGACGTTTGGTAGCACACAAAGTGTTCCTCCGGTAAACGGGAGTTGCATAATCTCATAGTCAGAGGAACATGTATAAGTCATGAAGAAAGCAATAGCAACATACTAAACGATCGGCTGCTAAGCTAACGGAATGGGTCAAGTCAATCACGTCATTTCTCCTAATGAGGTGATCTCGTTAATCAAATGACAACTTATGTCTATGGCTAGGAAACATAACCATCTTTGATTAACGAGCTAGTCAAGTAGAGGCATACTAGTGACACTCTGTTTGTCTATGTATTCACACATGTATTATGTTGCCGGTTAATACAATTCTAGCATGAATAATAAACATTTATCATGATATAAGGAAATAAAAAATAACTTATTATTGCCTCTAGGGCATATTTCCTTCAGTCTCCCACTTGCACTAGAGTCAATAATCTAGTTCACATCGCCATGTGATTTAATATGAATAGTTCACATCACCATGTGATTAACACCCATGGTTCACATCGTCATGTGACCATCACCCAAAGGGTTTACTAGAGTCAGTAATCTAGTTCACATCGCTATGTGATTAACACCCAAAGAGTACTAAGGTGTGATCATGTTTTGCTTGTGAGATAATTTTAGTCAACGGGTCTGTCACATTCAGATCCTTAAGTATTTTGCAAATTTCTATGTCTACAATGCTCTGCATGGAGCTACTCTAGCTAATTGCTCCCACTTTCAATATGCATCTAGACCGAGATTTAGAGTCATCTAGATTAGTGTCAAAACTTGCATCGACGTAACCCTTTACGACGAACCTTTTTTTCACTTCCATAATCGAGAAACATATCCTTATTCCACTAAGGATAATTTTGACCGCTGTCCAGTGATCTACTCCTAGATCACTATTGTACTCCCTTGCCAAAATCAGTGTAGGGTATACAATAGATCTGGTATACAGCATGGCATACTTTATAGAACCTATGGCCAAGGCATAGGGAATGACTTTCATTCTCTTTCTATCTTCTGCCGTGGTCGGGCTTTGAGTCTTACTCAATTTCACACCATGTAACACAGGCAAGAAACTCTTTTCTTTGACTGTTCTATTTTGAACTACTTCAAAATCTTGTTAAGGTATGTACTCATTGAAAACTTATCAAGCGTCTTCATCTATCTCTATAGATCTTGATGCTCAATATGTAAGCAGCTTCACCGAGGTCTTTCTTTGAAAAACTCATTTCAAAACACTCCTTTATGCTTTACAGAATAATTCTACATTATTTCCGATCAACAATATGTCATTCACATATACTTATCAGAAATGCTGTAGTGCTCCCACTCACTTTCTTGTAAATACAGGCTTCACCGCAAGTCTGTATAAAACTATATCGTTTGATCAACTTATCAAAGTGTATATTCCAACTCCGAGATGCTTGCACCAGTCCATAGATGGATCGCTGGAGCTTGCATATTTTGTTAGGACCTTTAGGATTGACAAAACTTCCTGGTTGCATCATATACAACTCTTCTTTAATAAATCCATTACGGAATGCAGTTTTGTTTATCCATTTGCCATATTTCATAAAATGCGGCAATTGCTAACATGATTCAGACAGACTTTAAGCATAGATACGAGTGAGAAACTCTCATCGTAGTCAACATCTTGAACTTGTCGAAAACCTTTTTGCGACAATTCTAGCTTTGTAGATAGTGATACTACTATCAGCGTCCGTCTTCCTCTTGACGATCCATTTATTCGCAATTGCTTGCCGATCATCGGGCAAGTCAACCAAAGTCCACACTTTGTTCTCATACATGGATCTCATCTCAGATTTCATGGCCTCAAGCCATTTTGCGGAATCTGGGCTCACCATCGCTTCTTCATAGTTCGTAGGTTCGACATGGTCTAGTAACATAACCTCCAGAAGAGGATTACCGTACCACTCTGGTGCGGATCTTACTCTGGTTTACCTACGAGGTTTGGTAGTAACTTGATCTGAAGTTACATGATCATCATCATTAACTTCCTCACTAATTGGTGTAGGAGTCATAGGAACAGATTTCTGTGATGAACTACTTTCCAATAAGGGAGCAGGTACAGTTACCTCATCAAGTTCTACTTTCCTCCCACTCACATCTTTCGAGAGAAACTCCTTCTCTAGAAAGGATCCATACTAAGCAACGAATGTCTTGCCTTCGGATCTGTGATAGAAGGTGTACCCAACTGTCTCCTTTGGGTATCCTATGAAGACACATTTCTCCGATTTAGGTTTGAGCTTATCAGGATGAAACTTTTTCACATAAGCATCGCAACCGTGACGCCCCCGATTTGACCGTACACTAATCATGCACGCAAATGTGTACGATCAAGGTCAGGGACTCACGGGAAGATATCACAACACAACTCTAAAACATAAATAAGTCATACAAGCATCATAATACAAGCCAGGGGCCTCGAGGGCTCGAATACAAGTGCTCGATCACAGACGAGTCAGCGAAAGCAACAATATCTGAGTACAAACATAAGTTAAACAAGTTTGCCTTAAGAAGGCTAGCACAAACTGGGATACAGATCGAACGAGGCGCAGGCCTCCTGCCTGGGATCCTCCTAACTACTCCTGGTCGTCGTCAGCGGCCTGCACGTAGTAGTAGGCACCTCTAGTGTCGTAGGAGTCGTCGTCGACGGTGGCGTCTGGCTCCTGGGCTCCAGCATCTGGTTGCGACAACCAGATAGGAAGGAAAGGCGGAAAAGAGGGAGAGAGGCAACCGTGAGTACTCATCCAAAGTACTCGCAAGCAAGGAGCTACACTACATATGCATGGGTATATGTGTAAAGGGGCATATCAGTGGACTGAACTGCAGAATGCCAGAATAAAAGGGGGATAGCTGATCCTGTCGAAGACTACGCTTCTGGCCATCTCCATCTTGCAGCATGTAGAAGAGAGTAGATTGAAGTCCTCCAAGTAGCATCGCATAGCATAATCCTACCCGGCGATCCCCTCCTCGTCGTCCTGTTAGAGAGCGATCACCGGGTTGTATCTGGCACTTGGAAGGGTGTATTTTATTCAGTATCCAGTTCTAGTTGTCATAAGGTCAAGGTACAACTCCGGGTCGTCCTTTTACCGAGGGACACGGCTATTCGAATAGATAAACTTCCCTGCAGGGGTGCACCACATAACCCAACACGCACGATCCCATTTGGCTGGACACACTTTTCTGGGTCATGCTCAGCCTCGTAAGATCAACACGTCGCAGCCCCACCTAGGCTCAACAGAGAGGTCAGCACGCCGGTCTAAACCTATGCGCGCAGGGGTCTGGGCCCATCGCCCTATGCACACCTGCACGTTGCGTACGCGGCCGGAAGCAGACCTAGCCCCCTTAATACAAGCGCGAGCTTACGGCCCAATGCGGCGCGCGCCACTCAGTTGCTGACGTCAAAAGAGCTTCGGCTGATACCACGACGTCGGGATACCCATAACTACTCCCACGTAGATGGTTAGTGCGTATAGACCAAATGGCCAGACTCAGATCAAATACCAAGATCTCGTTAAGCGTGTTAAGTAACCGCGAACGCCGACCAGGGCCAGGCCCACCTCTCTCCTAGGCGGTCTCAACCTGCCCTGTCGCTCCGCCACAAAGATCCACTCGTGGGTACTCCTACGAGCCGACCCGACTTTAGTCATCACATGTGTCATGTATATAGTATATAAGTATATACCCGTGATCACCGCCCAGGTGATCACGGCCCGATAGTATAGCACAGCAGACGGACAAGAATGTAGGGCCACTGATGGAAAACTAGCATCCTATACTAAGCATGTAGGATTGCAGGTAAAGGTAACAACAGTAGTAGCAAGGATAGGCTATGCATCAGGATAGGATATCGGAAAGCAGTAACATGCTACACTACTCTAATGAAAGCAGTATAGAGAAGAATAGGCGATATCTGGTGATCAAGGGGGGGGGCTTGCCTGGTTGTTCTGGCAAGTAGGAGGGGTCGTCTTCGATGTAGTCGAACACACGAACATCGGCAGCGGTCTCGGAGTCTACCGGAAAGAAGTAACGCAGGGGGAACACAATAAATAATAGAGCAATCAAATGTAACACAAAGCAAGACACGGCGATACATTGTGCTAGGGGTGACCTAACGTAGGGATAGGTGATACCGGCGAAAGTGGAATCATCCGGGAAAGTATCCCCGGTGTTTCGCGTTTTCGGACAGATGAACCGGAGGTGAAATGTTACAGGTTTGCTATGCTACGGATGTGTGGCGGACGAACGGGCTGCGTATCCGTATTCGTCTCGTCGTTCTGAGCAACTTTCATGTAGAAAGTATTTTCATCTGAGCTACGGTTTATTTTATATGATTTCTAAAGTTTTAAATCATTTTAGAATTTATTTAATTTATTTAATTCAACATTATCCAGAATAGTGCCTGCTGACGTCATCATGACGTCAGCAGTCAACAGGGCGTTGACTGGGTCAAACTGATGTGCGGGACCCACCTGTCATTGACTGATTAATTAATTAACTAATAGTTTAATTAGTTTAGTTATTAGATTAGTTTAATTAATCAAAAATTAATTAGGTTAATTAATTAATTGTTTTTAATATATTATTATTATTATTTATTTATTTATTCTTTTTTATCTTTCTTTTTTTTACGTTCTGGGGTGGGGTCCCCGTGTCAGTGGCTCAGGGGGGTGCAGCGGGCACTGGGCGAATGGGCGCAACGGGTGCCCAGCACCCGTTCGTTCGGGCGCACGCCTCAACTGCCAGAGGGGCAACGGCGACGGCATGCCGCCGGGGCGGCGCGGCGAGGGGGTGGTCGTGACGGCAGCAGGAGGTGGTGCCGGAGTGGGGCCGCGCGGACGGGCGCCGGGTACGGAGCGCTAGACGCAGCCAGGGGGCGCGGCCACGCGCGGCGCACGGGCGCGGGCATCTCCGGGCGAAGGGTTCGTGCGGCGTGGGGCTCCGGGCGGGCTACGACCGGTCAGGGCAGGGGAAGGGACTGCGCCTGGGCGAGAGGAGCCGGACAGCGCCAGCGCGCACTGGGCGCGGCGTGGACGGCGATTGCGGGGCCGTCGGGCGGGGCCATGGGCGTGGCGACGAGGCGAGCCTACGCGGGCGCGTCACTGGCAGTAGCAGCACGGCAGGTGCGAGGCGCTGGCAGAGGGAAAGGGGAGGCCATGGGCCTCACCAGCGATGGAGGGAAGCGGGGGCGGCGTGGCTCGAGGAGGCCGGTCGGGGATGAGGTCGAGGTGGACGTCCGGCGGCGCTGGGTGAAGCAGAGGCAGGGAACGGGGCGGTCCGGCGATGGAGAGGCGGGGCATCGGGGTGGCGCCGGGGACGCGCGCCGGTGTCAGGCATCGGGGAGGCGGGCGTAGTCCGGTGGGGAGGAAGATGGGGATGCGGTGCAGGAGGTTGGGAGCCGCGAGGAGGAGGCCGGGGTGGCGGTGCTCGGCGCCGGCGGGCGGCGGTGCTCGGCGCCGGCGGGCGGCGGCCTCAGGGGAGCGGTGGCTCGGGTGCCCGCTCCACCGGGTGTGCGTGCGTGCGTGTGGCGGCACGGGTGAGGGGACGAGGGGAGCGATGGGGAATAGAGTGAGTGGGTGGATCGGGTTAGGGTTTCGGGAGTGGGAGGGATAAGGAGGCCCGACTGGGCCTGGTGGGCCGGCCGGTGCGGCGGCCAGCTGGGCCGTTCGGTCCAGCTTGGGGGGGTTGTTTTTTTTTCTTTTCTGTTTTCTTTTCTTTATCTATTTTCTTTTCTATTTTATTCTTTCAATTTCTGTTTTATAAAATATAAAGACAACTCCTAAATTAATGTTATAATTTATTCTACTGCCCCAAAAAGTTTGACACCTAATTAAAATAGTTTGCATTATTATTATTTTTAAAAGGCACTTAATTAATTGTCATAGCTGCTGTTTTAATTACTTTAGAGCCTTTAAACATTTTATAAAAGTGTGGTTTCTCCACAATAATTACCTATGCATTATTTGGCAACACCCCAACATTTTAGTTTTAATATTTGAAAATCTTTACCGTTTGACTTTATTTTAAGTTTGAATCTCGAATCGATTTTGAACTAACAAGAAATTAACAACAGTAACCGTGGTGACGTGGCATCATTAACGTGGGATTACTGTAGCCTAATTATCCGGGCGTCACAGCAACCCCAAATTTTAAGAAACGACAACTTTGGTTTCTTGCCAAACCACAGTTCATAAGGCGTCGTCTCAGCGGATTTTGATGGTGCCCTTTTTTAACGTGAATGTAGCTGTCTCTAATGCATAACCCAAAACGATAGTGGTAAATTGGTAAGAGACATCATAGATTGCACTATATCCAATAAAGTACGGTTATGACGTTCGGACACACCATTACACTGTGGTGTTCCAGGTGGCGTGAGTAGTGAAACTATTTCACATTGTTTTAACTGAAGGCCAAACTCGTAACTCAAATATTTTACCTCTGCGATCATATCGTAGAAACTTTAATTTTCTTGTTACGATGATTCTCCACTTCACTCTGAAATTCTTTGAACTTTTCAAATCTTTCAGACTTTGTGTTTCATCAAGTAGATATACCCATATCTGCTCAAATCATCTGTGAAGGTCAGAAAATAATGATACCTGCTACGAGCCTCAATATTCATCGGACCACATACATCTGTATGTATGATTTCCAACAAATCTGTTGCTCTCTCCATAGT
This sequence comes from Triticum aestivum, assembly GCF_018294505.1. Lineage (NCBI taxonomy): Eukaryota > Viridiplantae > Streptophyta > Magnoliopsida > Poales > Poaceae > Triticum > Triticum aestivum. Next base: position 157,895,485 of record NC_057814.1, read on the forward strand.
TCCGGAGAACGGCGTTTTAGTCATCTTGCTCATGAGGCACGGTTCGCAAGCATCAAGTGATTCATAATCAAGTGATTCCAAAATCCCATCAGTATGGAGTTTCTTCATGCGCTTTACACCAATATGACCTAAACGGCAGTACTACAAATAAGTTGCACTATCATTATTAACTTTGCATCTTTTGGCTTCAATATTATGAATATGTGTATAACTACGATCGAGATCCAACAAACCATTTTCGTTGGTGTGTATGACCATAAAGGTTTTATTCATGTAAACAGAACAACAATTGTTCTCTAACTTAAATGAATAACCGTATTGCAATAAACATGATCAGATCATATTCATGCTCAACGCAAACACCAAATAACACTTATTTAGTTTCAACACTAATCCCGAAAGTACAGGGAGTGTGTGATGATGATCATATCAATCTTGGAACTACTTCCAACACACATCGTCACCTCGCCTTTTACTAGTCTCTGTTTATTCTGCAACTCCCGTTTTCGAGTTACTACTCTTTAGCAACTGAACCAGTATCAATTACCGAGGGGTTGCTATAAACACTAGTAAAGTACACATCAATAATCTGTATATCAAATATACCTTTGTTCACTTTTACTAGTCTCTGTTTATTCTGCAACTCCCGTTTCGAGTTACTACTCTTAGCAACTGAACCAGTATCAATTACCGAGGGATTGCTATAACCACTAGTAAAGTACACATCAATAATCTGTATATCAAATATACCTTTGTTCACTTTGCCATCCTTCTTATCCACCAAATAGTTGGGGTAGTTCCGCTTCCAGTGACCAGTCCCTTTGCAGTAGAAGCACTTAGTCTCAGGCTTAGGACCAGACTTAGGCTTCTTCACTTGAGCAGCAACTTGCTTGCCATTCTTTTTGAAGTTCCCCTTTTTCCCTTTGCCCTTTTCTTGAAACTAGCGGTCTCGTCAACCATCAACACTTGAAGTGGTCTTGTCAACCATCAACACTTGATGTTTTTCTTGATTTCTACCTTCGTCGATTTCAGCATCACGAAGAGCTCGGGAATTACTTTCGTCATCCCTTGCATACCATAGTTCATCACGAAGTTGTACTAACTTGGTGATGGTGACTAGAGAATTATGTCAATCACTATTTTATCTGGAAGATAAACTCCCAGTTGATTCAAGCGATTGTAGTACCCAGACAATCTGAGCACATGCTCACTAGTTGAGCTATTCTCCTCCATCTTTTTGCTATAGAACTTGTTGGAGATTTCATATCTCTCAACTCGGGTATTTGCTTGAAATATTAACTTCAACTCCTGGAACATCTCATATGGTCCATGACGTTCAAAACGTCTTTGAAGTCCCGATTCTAAGCCGTTAAGCATGGTGCACTAAACTATCAAGTAGTCATCATATTGAGCTAGCCAAACGTTCATAACGTCTGCATCTGCTCCTGCAATAGGTCTGTCACCTAGCGGTGCATCAAGGACATAATTTTTCTGTGCAGCAATGAGGATAATCCTCAGATCACGGATCCAATCCGCATCTTTGCTACTAACATCTTTCAACATAATTTTTCTCTAGGAACAAAAAATAAACACAGGGAAGCAACAACGCGAGCTATTGATCTACAACATAATTTGCAAAATACTATCAGGACTAAGTTCATGATAAATTTAAGTTCAATTAATCATATTACTTAAGAACTCCCACTTAGATAGACATCTCTCTAATCATCTAAGTGATTACGTGATCCAAAGCAACTAAACCATGTCCGATTAACACGTGAGATGGAGTAGTTTCAATGGTGAACATCACTATGTTGATCATATCTACTATATGATTCACGCTCGACCTTTCGGTCTCTGTGTTCCGAGGCCATATCTGTATATGCTAGGCTCATCAAGTTTAACCTGAGTATTCCGCGTGTGCAACTGTTTTGCACCCGTTGTATTTGAACGTAGAGCCTATCACACCCGATTAACACGTGGTGTCTCAGCACGAAGAACTTTTGCAACGGTGCATACTCAGGGAGAACACTTTTATCTTGAAATTTTAGTGAGAGATCATCTTATAATGCTACCGTCAATCAAAGCAAGATAAGATGCATAAAGGATTAACATCACATGCAATCAATATAAGTGATATGATATGGGCATCATCATCTTGTGCTTGTGATCTCCATCTCCGAAGCACCGTGCTTGTGATCTCCATCTCCGAAGCACCGTCATGATCACCATCGTCACCGGCGCGACACCTTGATCTCCATCGTAGCATCGTTGTCCTCTCGCCAACTTATTTCTTTTACGAATATCGCTACCGCTTAGTGATAAAGTAAAACTATTACATGGCGATTGCATCTCATACAATAAAGCGACAACCATATGGCTCCTGCCAGTTGCCGATAACTCGGTTACAAAACATGATCATCTCATACAACACATTATATCACATCATGTCTTGACCATATCACATCACAACATGCCCTGCAAAAACAAGTTAGACGTCCTCTACTTTGTTGTTGCAAGTTTTACGTGGCTGCTACGGGCTTAGCAAGAACCGTTCTTACCTACGCATCAAAACCACAACGATAGTTTGTCAAGTTGGTGCTGTTTTAACCTTCGCAAGGACCGGGCGTAGCCACACTCGGTTCAACTAAAGTGAGAGAGACAGACACCCGCCAGTCACCTTTAAGCAACGAGTGCTCCGAACGGTGAAACCAGTCTCGCGTAAGCGTACGCGTAAAGTCGGTCCGGGCCGCTTCATCTCACAATACCGCTGAACCAAAGTATGACATGCTGGTAAGCAGTATGACTTATATCGCCCATAACTCACTTGTGTTCTACTCGTGCATAGCATCAACGCATAAAACCAGGCTCGGATACCACTGTTGGGGAACGTAGTAATTTCAAAAATTTCCTACGCACACGCAAGATCATGGTGATGCATAGCAACGAGAGGGGAGAGTGTTGTCCACGTACCCTCGTAGACTGACAGCGGAAGCGTTATCACAACGCGGTTGATGTAGTCGTACGTCTTCACGATCCGACCGATCAAGTACCGAACGCACGGCACCTCCGAGTTCTACACACGTTCAGCTCGATGACGTCCCTCGAACTCCGATCCAGCCGAGTGTTGAGGGAGAGTTTCGTCAGCACGACGGCGTGGTGACGATGATGATGTTCTACCGACGCAGGGCTTCGCCTAAGCTCCGCAATGATATTATCGAGGTGTAATTTGGTGGAGGGGGGGGCACCGCACACGGCTAAAAGATCTCAAGGATCAATTGTTGTGTCTATGGGGTGCCCCCTGCCCCCGTATATAAAGGATAGAGGAGAGGAGGCCGGCCAGCCCCTGGGGCGCGCCAGAAGGTTGGAGTCCTACTAGGACTCCCTAGTCCTATTAGGATTCCTCCTCCCACATGGAATAGGAAAAGGGGAAGGGAAAAAGAGAAGGAAGGAAGGAGGCGCCCCCCTTCCCTAGTCCAATTCGGACCAGACCAAGGGGAGGGGCGCAGCCACCTTTTGAGGCCTTTCTCTCCTTTCCTGTATGGCCCATTAAGGCCCAATACGAATTCCCGTAACTCTCCGGTACTCCGAAAAATACCCGAATCACTCGGAACCTTTCCGAAGTCCGAATATAGTCGTCCAATATATCGATCTTTACGTCTCGACCATTTCGAGACTCCTCGTCATATCCCCGATCTCATCCGGGACTCCGAACTCCTTCGGTACATCAAAACTCAATAAAACTGTCATCGTAACGTTAAGTGTGCGGACCCTACGGGTTCGAGAACTATGTAGACATGACCGAGACACGTCTCCGGTCAATAACCAATAGCGGGACCTGGATGCCCATATTGGCTCCCACATATTCTACGAAGATCTTTATCGGTCAGACCGCATAACAACATACGTTGTTCCCTTTGTCATCAGTATGTTACTTGCCCGAGATTCGATCGTCGGTATCTCGATACCTAGTTCAATCTTGTTACCGGCAAGTCTCTTTACTTGTTCCGTAACACATCATCCCGCAACTAACTTATTAGTCACAATGCTTGCAAGGCTTATAGTGATGTGCATTACCGAGTGGGCCCAGAGATACCTCTCCGACAATCGGAGTGACAAATCCTAATCTCGAAATACGCCAACCCAGCAAGTACCTTTGGAGACACCTGTAGAGCACCTTTATAATCACCCATTTACGTTGTGACGTTTGGTAGCACACAAAGTGTTCCTCCGGTAAACGGGAGTTGCATAATCTCATAGTCAGAGGAACATGTATAAGTCATGAAGAAAGCAATAGCAACATACTAAACGATCGGGTGCTAAGCTAACGGAATGGGTCAAGTCAATCATGTCATTCTCCTAATGAGGGGATCTCGTTAATCAAATGACAACTTATGTCTATGGCTAGGAAACATAACCATCTTTGATTAACGAGCTAGTCAAGTAGAGGCATACTAGTGACACTCTGTTTGTCTATGTATTCACACATGTATTATGTTTCCGGTTAATACAATTCTAGCATGAATAATAACATTTATCATGATATAAGGAAATAAAAAATAACTTTATTATTGCCTCTAGGGCATATTTCCTTCAGATACATACTGCTTTCAACTGTAAAATCTTCTCAGGAGGTTCGCGTTCCATGGTCGCTCTGACTCCTTGCCGGAATCATCCCTCTTGCGTGCTCTTGGTTTTTGTGCGTCGATCAGGTAGTAGGAGTCATTGCCTAGTGCCTTGCTGATGACGAAAGGGCCTTCCCAAGGGGCCGAGAACTTGTGCTAGCCGGCTGTTCGCTGGATCAGCCGAAGCACAAGGTCGCCCTCTTGGAAAGATCTTGGCTTGACCTTGCGGTTGTGGTAACGGCGCAACCCCTGCTGGTAGATGGCGGACCGGCTGAGTGCTAACAGCCAGCCTTCTTCCAGCAGGTCGACGCCGTCTTCTCGCGCTTCCTTGGCCTCCGCCTCCGTGTACATGGTGACCCGAGGCGAGTCGAACTCGATGTCGGTTGGGATGACAGCCTCGGCACCATATACAAGGAAGAACGGAGTGAAGCCGGTTGACTTGTTAGGGGTAGTACGAAGACTCCAGAGGACAGCCGGCAGCTCATCGAGCCAGCAGCTGGCCGATCGTTCTAGTGGTACGACCAGTCGCGGCTTGATACCGGAGAGGATGAGTCCATTTGCTCGCTCGACCTGGCCATTTGACTGCGGGTGGGCAACGGACGCTAAGTCCAGTCGGATACCCTGCGTCACGCAGAAACGTGCCAGTGCTCCTTTGGCAAAGTTTGTGCCGTTGTCGGTGATGATGCTGTGCGGCACGCCGTACCGAGTAGTGATGTCGGAAATGAACGTCACGGCAGTCGGCCCGTTCAGCTTCTTGATCGGCTTTGCTTCGATCCACTTGGTAAATTTGTCCACGGCGACAAGCAGATGTGTCAAGTCGCCGCGGGCTGTCTTGAATGGGCCCACCATGTCCAGCCCCCAGACGGCAAAGGGCCAGGTGAGGGGGATGGTCTTGAGTGCAGAAGCCAGCAGGTGTTGCTTGGAACTAAAGACTTGGCATCCTTTGCAGCTTTCGACTATCTCTTTGGCATCTTCCAAAGCAGTCGGCCAAAAGAAACTATGGCGGAAAGCTTTGGCCACAAGTGATCTTGAGGCTGCGTGGTGGCCGCATTCGCCTTGATGGATATCCTTGAGGATTGCCACACCTTTCTCTGGCTCGACGCAGCGCTGGAAGACTCCAGTGACGCTGCGCTTGACAAGTTCTCTGTTTATTATTGCATATGCTGCGGCTCGGCGTTGCACTAGTCTTGCCGAGATCTCATCAGTCGGCGGCTCTCTGTTGACTAGGAAGTTGAGGATGGGCTGGGCCCATGATGGAGCTGTGACTTCTTCTACTGTCAGTACAGCCACTGTGACCCGGGTGGGCGGGTTGGGTTGTGGGGAGTTGGGGTCGGCCACCGCTTCTTGTGTCGCTGCAGTCCCCGGGCCGACTGCAGCAGTCCCCGGGCCGGGTTCTGAAGTCCCCGAGCCGGGTGCGACTACGGCAGTCCCGGGGCCGGTTGTCGAAGTCCCCGCGCCGCCTGCTGGGTTCCTCCAGTCGGATCCGGCTACATCAGGGGCAGGCGGTACGAAGATAGAGTCCGACTCTGGAGACGGCTTGATGGACGGTTTGAGGAGGCGCTGGAGAGAGACTCCGGTCGGTATAGCCTGTCGGGTGGAGCCGATCCGCGCCAGGGCATCTGCTTGGTCGTTGTCGGCCCGTGGCACGTGAAGGAACTCGCACCCTTCAAAGTACCCACTGATCTGCTGAACGAGGAATCGATATGTAACACCCCGCATGTAACTTGCCATTTTTGTAACTCCGACTCTTGCCATTTCCGGCTATGTGATATGTTTTTCCCTCCGTTGTCGGGTTTTGTTTTTCGTTTTGTATTTTGTCATGTCATGCATTTTCATATCATGTCATCATGTGCATCGCATTCGCATACGTGTTCGTCTCATGCATCCGAGCATTTTCCCCGTTGTCCGTTTTGCAATCCGGCGCTCCTATCTCCTCCGGTGCACCCCTCTTGTTTTCTTTCGTGTGTGTGTGTCAAACTTTCTCGGAATGGACCGAGGCTTGTCAAGTGGTCTTAATATACCACCCGGAGACTACCGGTCAAGTTTCGTTCCATTCGGAGGTCGTTTGGTACTCCAACGGTTAACCGGGCATCCGCAAAGTCCATTTGAGTATCCAGCAAAAAAAACCCTCCAAAACCAGCCTAAAACCCACCAAACCCTCTTCCATGCTCTAGGTCGTTCGATCACGATCATGTGGGCGAAAACCGCACCTCATTTGGAGCCTCCTAGCTCCCTCTCCTATAAGATAAGCTGGGCATCCGAAAACGAAATCTCAGACGAAACCCTAATTCCCCTCTGCGCCGCGGACGCGTTCCGCCGTCGGCCGGACATCTCCGCGCCAACCGACGAAACGCGGCGCGCCACGATCGCTCCGCCGCCGCCCGGACCCCGCCGGCCCGCCGGGCCGCCGGCCGGCCCTCCGGCCGTCTCCTCCCTCCTGAGCGCCTTCCTCCCGCGCGTCGGGCGCCCCACCACCGTCCGTCAGCCACCGGCCGCCGCCTCCTCCGCCGGGCGAGCCCGCCGCCGCGCCTGCCGGCCCCGCCGGCGCACCGCCCCGCCTCGCCGCCTTCCTCCGCCGCCGGTGCCCTCGCCGCGCCGAGCCCCGCCGGCCCTGCCTCGCCGTCGTCGGCCGGAGTCCCGAGCGCCACCGGGAGGCCCCGATCTGGATCCGTTCGGTAGCCTCCCGTTGACTTCTCTCGAACCCCCTCTAATATTTTCTAAGTCCTGTTAATTTCTCAGCATGTGCCTCTGTTCCCGATGCGATAACTTCTTGCATGTAGCTCCGATTCGCGCGTATAACATGTCAAATTGTTCGCCTCGCGATGCTCTTCATTTTGTTCAATTGCCACCATGTTCATTAGCAGGTCATCTTGATGCCCAAATCTCGTTGGAAGAGGGCTAGTTGCTGTAGTCTCTGGTTCTTAGCAGGAATTGGGAGATTTGTCATTTTTGTATCATTTTTTCTGTGCATCTTTTGAGCATGAGCTCTACATGTGTTTTGAAGTATGCCATGCCATCTTTCCAGTGATTTCTCCAAAGTCCTTGCCTGCTGTAATTTTGTTGCCATGTAAACTTGATGCTACAGAGAGATCCATGCATATTTTGGAGATGTTAAGTAAGGATGTTTTGTAGCTATAGTTGTAATTGATCAATTCCTGCAATTGTTTGAAATTTTAGAGGGCCATAGCATGACTCAATCTTGCTCTACTTTTGCTATAAAATATTTCTGGCAGATTCTTGACATGATTTGCAATCTTGCCAAGCTTATTGTAGTTGATCCATACATGCTATGTAATTGTTCTTGCCATGGGTAGCTTCATAAACATGCCATCTTGCTGTAGGTATGCTTGGTTTGTCATGCATTGCTCTGTAGTGAGTGCATCAAGCTCACAAAGAGGCCTACATATTAATATTTCTGCCATGCTCAGTTTTCTGCTAAGTCTGAAACCTGATAACGAAACTTGCTATGTTTACATGCTTGCCATCATATCTTCTGGTCCTTTTTGGCTTATGGTCAGTAAGGGCCTTTTGTCATGTGCTTTTAGTAGAACACTACCATGCCTTGTTTTGCTATGTTAAGTGCCTGTAGCATGTTGATTTCGTGCTCTGAACATTGCTACCTGATGCTGTTTTCTGCCATGTCCAGTTTTTCACTAAGTCTGTGAACCTGTAATCTTTTGCACTTTTGCCATGCTTGTTTGAGTTTGATATGTTGTGAACTAGTCGTAGCTCAGTGTTCATCTTTTGTCAAGCATCTCCTGTAGATAACTTCCATGTTCTTTGTTTCTATGTTGGGGTGCTGTAGCATTGTTACTTGTTGCATTTTGGGTGCTATCTTGCTGTTTATCGCAGATTAGTGTCATTCTTGTTTTGCTTGCCATTTGCAAACCGTACATCCGATTCCGGTGATCTTTATATCGATTTCGACCGAAATCATCTCATCCTTCCAGTGGCATGCTTGGTTTGCCAAGTTACTGCCATGTTCATCTTCTTCCTCCCGGAGCACGCATATGCATCGCATATCATATCTTGCATATCATACATGTTTTGCATCATGTTGCTTGCGCATTTCTCGTTGTTGATTGTGGTTCCGTTTGTTTGTGTTCTTGTCTTGGGTAGAGCCGGGAGACGAGTTCGTGAACGAGGAACCTGTCGAGTACGCTTACGAGGATCAAGCTTTCGACAACTCTGAGAATCTTGCAGGCAAGATGACCACCCCTCGAAATCACTTCTATCTTTGCTATGCTAGTTGTTCGCTCTATTGCCATGCTCCGCTACCTATCACTTGCTATATCATGTCTCCTATTTTAGCCATGTCAGCCCTAACCATCCTTTCCTAGCAAACCGTTGTTTGGCTATGTTACCGCTTTTGCTCAGCCCCTCTTATAGCGTTGCTAGTTGCAGGTGAAGTTGAAGTTTGTTCCATGTCGGAACATGGATATGTTGGGATATCACAATATCTCTTATTTAATTAATGCATCTATATATTTTGGTAAAGGGTGGAAGGCTCGGCCTTATGCCTGGTGTTTTGTTCCACTCTTGCCGCCCTAGTTACTGTTATACCGGGATTATGTTCCTTGAGTTTGCGTTCCTTACGCGGTCGGGTGATTTATGGGACCCCCTTGATAGTTCGCCTTGAATAAAACTCCTCCAGCAAGGCCCAACCTTGGTTTTACTATTTGCTACCTAAGCCTTTTCCCCCGGGTTTTCGCGAGCCCGAGGGTCATCTTATTTTAACCCCCCCGGGCCAGTGCTCCTTCGAGTGTTGGTCCGAACTGAGCAGACTGCAGGGCCCCCTCCTGGAAACTCGAGGTCTGGTTTACTCGTAGGATGTCTCATCCGGTGTGCCCTGAGAACGAGATATGTGCAGCTCCTATCGGGATTTGTCGGCACATTCGGGTGGCTTTGCTGGTCTTGTTTTACCATTGTCGAGATGTCTTGTAAACCGGGATTCCGAGACTGATCGGGTCTTTCCGGGAGAAGGTTTATCCTTCGTTGACCGTGAGAGCTTATGATGGGCTAAGTTGGGACACCCCTGCAGGGTATTATCTTTCGAAAGCCGTGCCCGCGGTTATGAGGCAGATGGGAATTTGTTAATGTCCGGTTGTAGATAACTTGTCACTTGACCCAATTAAAATACACCAAGTGCGTGTGTAGCCGTGATGGTCTCTTCTCGGCGGAGTCCGGGAAGTGAACACGGTCTGTGTTATGTATGACGTAAGTAGGTGTTCAGGATCACTTCTTGGTCATTGCTAGATGACGTCCGTTCCGTTGCTTCTCTTCTCGCTCTCATTTGCGCAAGTTAGCCACCATATATGCTTTTGCCGCTGCAGCTCCACCTCTTTGCACCTCCTTTCCTATAAGCTTAAATAGTCTTGATCTCGCGGGTGTGAGATTGCTGAGTCCCCGTGACTCACAGATACTTCCAAAACAGTTGCAGGTGCCGACGATGCCAGTGCAGATGATGGCGTCGATCTCAAGTGGGAGTTCGACGAGGAACGTGGTCGTTACTATGTGTCTTTTCCTGATGATCAGTAGTGGAGCCCAGTTGGGACGATCGGGGATCTAGCATTTGGGGTTGTCTTATTTTCATCTGGATTTTGACCGTAGTCGGTCTATATGATTGTATTTTGGATGATGTATGATGATATTTATGTATTGTGTGAAGTGGCGATTGTAAGCCAACTCTTTATCCCATTCTTGTTCATTACATGGGATTGTGTGAAGATGACCCTTCTTGCGACAAAACCACTATGCGGTTATGCCTCTAAGTCGTGCCTCGACACGTGGGAGATATAGCCGCATCGTGGGCGTTACAAGTTGGTAATCAGAGCCATCCCCGACTTAGGAGCCCCCTGCTTGATCGAATCGCTGGCGTTGTTGAGTCTAGAATAAAAATGTTTTGAGTCTTAGGATTATATATATCGGAGAGTAGGATTCTTTTTACTCCTCAGTCCCTTCGTCGCTCTGGTGAGGTCTCCTGACGTAGAAGTTTTGACTACTCTCTCCTCAAATTTCACTAAAAAAAATTTTAGGATCACGCGGGTATCTTGGAATCGTTCCGATGGATTTGTGACGAGAACATTGTTCTTGGTGCCTCCTGTCATTTAGGGGTTGTGGCAGTGTCCCGGGGAGTTGAGCTCCGAGGTGTTGTCGTCACAATTTTATCGTTGCAGTTCTGGAATACCTGAGTTTCGCCGACATCGAAATCTCTTTTATGCAGTTGTTGGTGAGATCACCTCGACGCCACCCAGTACTGGGGCGGGAGTTCGGGAGTATTGCCATAACTTGTATAACGGATGTTTTTCGAAGGTTGAGGTAAACGATTTCCGAAGGTTTCTTGGTTATGTGTTGACGGATGGATACAGCTGGATCTAGGGATTGTTAGTTTGGGTGATATATTTTGTGTCCCCTGTATCCCCTACACCAGATTGCATAACCAGAAAGTTTCGGGAGTTTATAAGTGGGAATTCAAGTAGCCTTAGGATATCTTTCCGACAGACGCATGATATGAGATTGGGGTTCGACGTCTAGTGGTCCGCCTGTATACGGTTGATTTTACAGTGGTCTCGTTGTGTCTTAAAGAGTCCATGGCTTTGCCGACTCGGGGACGCTTCGTATGTCATGTGCACAGCCTTGTACATGATGGTGCTGTACGATTGAGCCCGTGTGGGCCCCACCACGAAAACTTCGGACGAAATATCTATCATATGTTTGTTCCGGCTTATTCTGCAAGCCAATACTTGTTTTATTTTGTATTGTGGTATTCGAGTTGCTTCGAATTCATATGTTCATTCCATATCTTTTTCAAGTGGCTTCTCAACTTATGGAAGTGTGATGATTTACTACGGAATTCATTCGTTCATCTTCGTTCGAATGTTTATTGTGAAGACTATATGTTGCAATTTCTATCCGTTGATTCTACTTATCTTTTGTCTATCAAGATGCTAACGGATGTCACCCTCTTCAGGATGGCTCCGCCAACGCGTCAGAATCCGGATCGCAATGAAGGGAGTCAAGCGAACCCTCCGCCACCACCTCCACCTCCGGAGGCATGGCAAGCAATCATGGCAGCCACCAACGCCAATGCTCAGATGATTCTGCAACTCTTGCAAGAACGTACTCAAGGGCAAGGCAATCAAGGCAATCAAGGTCAAGGCAACAATCAGTTTCACTTTGCCACTCTCAACCAGTTTCTCGCAAATCAGCCCAAGTCTTTCAGCTACTGTGCCGAGGCCACGGATGCCGATGATTGGCTCGTGGACATCAACAAGCATTTTGAATGTAGCAATGTCAGGCCTGAGGACTTTGTCAAGTTCGCTTCTTTCCAGCTCAAGGACCAAGCTGCTGATTGGTTTCAGCAATACAAAGATTCCAGAGGAGGTCGTGTGATCACTTGGACTGACTTCTGTCGGGACTTCAAAGCGCACCACATTCCACAAAGTGTTGTTGAGAGCAAGCGTGAGGAGTTCCGCAATCTCAAGCAAGGAAACATGTCTGTGTATCAATACAACATTCAGTTTCAGAAACTTGCTCGCTTCGCTAAACAAGACGTTCCTGATGAGAAGAGCATGATCTATCACTTCAGAGGTGGCCTTAAAGAGGATCTGCAGTTAGCTCTCGTTCTTGTTGAGCCTACTCAGTTTGATCAATTCTACAATATGGCACTGAAGCAAGAGGCTGCTCAGCTCAAGTGTGAGGCTTCTAAGAAGAGAGTCAGAGACGCAGTTCAGTCTTCTTCTTCCTCACTTGTGACAGCTAAGCAACAGAAGTTCTGGTTGCCTCCTCCTCCTCCGTTTCGTCAGCCTTACCAGCAGAAGAACAAAGGTGGCCATGGTTCTTCCAACTCTTCCAACTCTGGCTATCAGAACAAGTCTCAGAATCAAGCTCCAAAGTCCAATGCTCCTTATCACCGTCCACTCTCAGAGGTGACTTGCAACAAATGTCAGCAGAAAGGTCACTATGCTAACAAGTGCTTCAACCAGAGGCGTCTTCCTCCTCCTCCTCCTGTCAGATCTTCCAGCAATGCAGTGGTCAAGCATAATCCAAAGTTTGCAAAGGTGAACATGATGAATGCAGCTCAAGCGGAGGAATCTACTGATGTGATAATGGGTAATCTCTCAGTTAATGATATTCCTGCAAAAGTTCTTTTTGATACTGGTGCATCGCATTCTTTCTTGTCATACCCATTTGCATCGAAGCACAATGTTGACACAGAGATTTTATCCAAAGTTATGCAAGTTGTTTCTCCGGGTAAGCTTTTGTCTTCTAGTTTGGTTGCTCCCGATGTCTCCATCAAGATGGGCGACTATAGATTCCAGTCTTCTCCAATTGTTCTTGGTGACTCGGATATTGATCTTATTCTCGGGATGGACTGGCTTTCTAAGCACAAGGCTCAACTTGATTGTGCTGCCAGGGAAATTCAATTGACACACTCGTCTGAGGATGTGATTATTTTTGCCGCTCGTGATGAAACCATTCGGTTTTTCTCTCTCAATGAGAAGGGCGAATTGGATGCCATCTCTCAAATTCCAGTCGTTTGCGAGTATCAATATGTCTTTCCAGAAGAGCTTCCGGGTATGCCTCCTCACCGGCCAGTTGAGTTCGTTATCGAACTAGAGCCTGGTACTGAACCCGTTTGCAAGCGTCCATACAAGCTTGGACCTAACGAGCTGAAGGAATTGAAGAAACAGCTCGATGAACAAGAACGTCTGGGTTTGATCAGACCGAGTTCTTCTCCATGGGGTTGTGGTGTTCTTTTTGTCAAGAAGAAGGATGGCACGGACCGACTTTGTGTCGACTACCGTCCATTGAACAAGAAGACAATCAAGAACAAGTATCCACTTCCCAACATCAATGAGCTATTTGAGCAACTCAAAGGTGCTAAAGTATTCTCGAAGCTTGACCTTCGTATGGGTTATCATCAGATTCGCATTCGTGAAGAAGATATTCCCAAGACAGCATTCAGAACAAGCTTTGGTTCTTATGAATATACTGTCGTGTCTTTCGGCCTTGTCAATGCTCCTCCGGTGTTCTCTCGGATGATGAATTTCATCTTCAACCCCTATACCAATGAATTCGTTCTGGTGTATCTCGATGATATCTTGGTCTTCTCCAAGAATAAGCAGGATCATGCCAAACATTTGCGATTGGTGCTCGACAAGCTCAGAGAGTATCAATTCTATGCGAAGTTCTCCAAATGTGAGTTTTGGCTCGATGAAGTTCTTTTCCTTGGTCACATCATCTCTGCCAAGGGCATCGCTGTTAACCCCGAGAAGGTGTCCGCAGTTCTGGATTGGGAACCTCCTCAAAATGTCAAGCAGCTCCGCAGTTTTCTGGGTCTTGCAAGCTATTGCCGAAGATTCGTTGAGAATTTCTCCAAGATTGCAAAGCCTCTTTCCAACCTCCTACAGAAGCATGTGAAGTATGTCTGGTCTCCTGAGTGTGACGTTGCTTTCAACACTCTCAAAGAGAAACTAGTCACAGCTCCTGTCTTGACTCCTCCTGATGAATCCAAGCCGTATGAAGTTTTCTGTGATGCTTCTCTCCAAGGTCTCGGTGCTGTGTTAATGCAAGAGAAGAAAGTTGTGGCCTATACCTCTCGGCAGTTGAAGCCCAACGAGAAGAACTACCCCACTCACGATCTTGAGTTGGCGGCAGTTGTCCATGCATTGATTACGTGGAGACATCTCTTGTTGGGAAGACAAGTGGACATTTTCACTGATCACAAGAGTCTCAAGTATATCTTCACTCAGCCCAACCTCAACCTCAGGCAGACTCGATGGGTCGAAATGATTCAAGAGTACAATCCGAGTATCGAATATACTCCAGGCAAAGCAAATGTCATTGCAGATGCTTTAAGCAGGAAGCTTATTGCAACAGCTTAATTCTCAAGCCTTTCCAACCGGATCTTTGTGAAGCTTTCCGCAAGCTGAATCTCCAAGTTGTTCCTCAAGGCGTTCTTGCCAACCTCATAGTATCTCCTACTTTGGAAGATCAAATTCGTGAGGCACAACTCCTTGATGCCATGGTGAAGAAGGTGAAACGTGGTATCGACAAGGGTCTTTCCAAATACAAGTGCTATCGCATTGATGACAGAGACACTTTGTTCTTCGAGGACCGGATTGTGGTTCCGAAAGGTGATCTAAGGAAAGTCATAATGAACGAGGCGCACAATTCTCTCCTTTCCATTCATCCTGGAAGTACGAAGATGTATCATGACCTCAAGCAGTCGTATTGGTGGACTCGAATGAAGCGAGAAATTGCTCAATTCGTGAATGAATGTGATGTCTGCCGAAGAGTGAAAGCAGAACACCAACGACCAGCTGGTCTCCTCCAACCTCTTGCTATCCCAGAATGGAAGTTTGATCATATCGAAATGGACTTCGTGACTGGATTTCCCAAGTCCAAGCGCGGAAATGATGCTATCTTCGTTGTCATCGACAAGCTCTCTAAAGTGGCTCATTTCCTTCCAATCAAAGAATCCATCACAGCAGCTCAGCTGGCAGAGCTCTACACCTCCAGAATTGTCTCCTTGCACGGCATTCCACAATTGATTTCTTCTGATCGTGGAAGCATCTTCACCTCTAAGTTCTGGGACTCCTTCCAGAAGGCCATGGGCACAAACATTCGCTTCAGCACAGCTTTCCATCCTCAAACTAGTGGCCAAGTCGAGCGAGTCAATCAAATTCTTGAAGATATGCTCAGGGCTTGTGTCATTTCCTTTGGCATGAAATGGGAAGATTGTCTTCCATATGCTGAATTCTCCTACAACAACAGCTTCCAAGCGAGTTCGGGCAAGGCCCCATTCGAGATTCTCTATGGCAGAAAGTGCCGTACTCCTCTCAATTGGTCAGAGACTGGTGAACGCCAACTTCTTGGCAATGACTTAATCACTGAAGCTGAAGAAATGTGTAAAGTCATCCGTGATAATCTCAAAGCCGCGCAATCGCGTCAGAAGAGTTACTATGATAGTAAGCATCGTGATTTGGCTTTCGAGATCGGAGACCATGTCTACCTCCGCGTCTCTCCAATGAAAGGCACTCGTCGCTTCGGTATCAAAGGGAAGCTTGCCCCTAGATACGTGGGTCCTTTCAAGATCATTGGCAAAAGAGGCGACCTCGCCTATCAACTTGAGCTTCCTTCCAACTTCGCGAACGTGCACGATGTGTTCCACGTGTCACAGCTCCGCAAGTGCTTCAAGACGCCTGAGCGCACTATCAATTTCGAAGAGATTGACCTCCAAGAAGATTTGTCTTATCATGAGCACCCCGTTGCCATTCTTGAAGAAACTGAGCGCAAGACTCGCAACAAGTCTATCAAATTCCTGAAAGTGAAGTGGTCGCACCATTCCGACCGGGAAGCCACCTGGGAACGCGAGGACCATCTCCGTTCCGAATATCCGGAGTTCTTTCAGTCCTAGATCTCGGGACGAGATCCTCTCGTAGTGGTGGAGTGTTGTAACACCCCGCATGTAACTTGCCATTTTTGTAACTCCGACTCTTGCCATTTCCGGCTATGTGATATGTTTTTCCCTCCGTTGTCGGGTTTTGTTTTTCGTTTTGTATTTTGTCATGTCATGCATTTTCATATCATGTCATCATGTGCATTGCATTCGCATACGTGTTCGTCTCATGCATCCGAGCATTTTCCCCGTTGTCCGTTTTGCAATCCGGCGCTCCTATCTCCTCCGGTGCACCCCTCTTGTTTTCTTTCGTGTGCGTGTGTCAAACTTTCTCGGAATGGACCGAGGCTTGTCAAGTGGTCTTAATATACCACCCGGAGACTACTGGTCGAGTTTCGTTCCATTCGGAGGTCGTTTGGTACTCCAACGGTTAACCGGGCATCCGCAAAGTCCATTTGAGTATCCAGCAAAAAACCCCTCCAAAACCAGCCTAAAACCCACCAAACCCTCTTCCATGCTCTAGGTCGTTCGATCACGATCGTGTGGGCGAAAACCGCACCTCATTTGGAGCCTCGTAGCTCCCTCTACCTATAAATAAGTGGGCATCCCGAAAAACGAAATCTCAGACGAAACCCTAAGTTTTCCCCTCCGCGCCGCCGGACGCGTCCGCCGTCGGCCGGACACGTCCGCCGCTGCAACCGACGAATCGCGGCGCGCCACGTCGCTCCGCCGCTGCCCGGACCCTGCCGGCCCGCCGGGCCCGCGCGCCGGCCCTCCGGCCCGTCTCCTCCCGCCGAGCGCCTCGTCCCGCGCGTCGGCGCCGCCGCCACCGTCCGTCGCCACCGGCCGCCGCCACCTCCGCCGGCCGGCCCCCGCCGCCGCGCCTCCGCCGGCCCCGCCGCCCCGCCGGCGACCGCCGCCTCCGGCGCCCTCCTCCGCCGCCGGCGCCCTCGCCGCGCCGGGCCCCGCCGGCCCTGCCTCGCCGTCGTCGGCCAGAGTCCCGAGCGCCACCGGGAGCCCCAATCTGGATCCGTTCGGTAGCCTCCCGTTGACTTTCTCTCGAACCCCCTCTAATATTTTCCAAGTCCTGTTAATTTCTCAGCATGTGCCTATGTTCCCGATGCGATAACTTCTTGCATATAGCTCCGATTCGCGCGTATAATATGTCAAATTGTTCGTCTCGCGATGCTCTTCATTTTGTTCAATTGCACCATGTTCATTAGAGGTCATCTTGATGCCCAAATCGTCGTTGGAAGAGGGCTAGTTGCTGTTAATCTCTGGTTCTTAGCAGAACTTGGAGATTTGTCATTTTTGTATCATTTATTCTGTGCATCTTTTGAGCATGAGCTCTACATGTGTTTTTAAATATGCCATGCCATCTTTCCAGTGGTGTAGTCCATGTATTTTTGTGATCTCTGTGGTGACTAGCACAAGCATGCAAAGTAGGTCCCGTAATATTTCTGATTTCAGGGATAGTGATTTCTCCAAAGTCCTTGCCTGCTGTAATTTTATTGCCATGTAAACGTGATGCTACAGAGAGATCCATAAATATTTTGGAGATGTTCAGTAAGGATGTTTTATAGATATAGTTGTAATTGATCCATGCCTGCAATGGTTTGCAATTTTAGAGTGCCATAGCATGACTCAATCTTGCTCTACTTTTGCTATAAAATATTTCTGGCAGATTCTTGACATGATTTGCAAACTTGCCAAGCTTATTGTAGTTGATCCATACAAGCTATGTTATTGTTCTTGCCATGGGTACCTTCATAAACATGCCATCTTGCTGTAGGTATGCTTGGTTTTTCATGCATTGCTCTGTAGTGAGTGCATCAAGCTCACAAAGAGGTTTACATATTAATATTTCTACAATGCTCAGTTTTCTTCTAAGTCTGAAACCTGATAACGAAACTTGCTATGTTTACATGATTGCCATCATACCTTCTGGTTCTTTTTGGCTGATGGTCAGTAAGGGACTTTTGTCATGTGATTTTAGTAGAACACTACCATGCCTTGTTTTGCTATGTTAAGTTCATGTAGCATATTGATTTCATGCTCTGAACATTGCTACCTGATGCTGTTTTCTGCCATGTCCAGTTTTTCACTAAGTCTGTGAACCTGTAATCTTTTGCACTTTTTCCATGCTTGTTTGAGTTTGATATGTTGTGAACTAGCCGTAGCTCAGTGTTCATCTTTTGTCAAGCATCTCCTGTAGATAACTGCCATGTGCTTTGTTGCTATGTTGGGGTGCTGTAGCATTGTTACTTGTTGCATTTTGGGTGCTATCTTGCTGTTTATCGCAGATTAGTGTCATTCTTGTTTTGCTTGCCATTTGCAAACCGTACATCCGATTCCGGTGATCTTTATATCGATTTCGACCGAAATCATCTCATCCTTCCAGTGGCATGCTTGGTTTGCCAAGTTACTGCCATGTTCATCTTCTTCCTCCCGGAGCACGCATATGCATCGCATATCATATCTTGCATATCATACATTTTTTGCATCATGTTGCTTGCGCATTTCTCGTTGTTGATTGTGGTTCCGTTTGTTTGTGTTCTTGTCTTGGGTAGAGCCGGGAGACAAGTTCGTGAACGAGGAACCTGTCGAGTACGCTTACGAGGATCAAGCTTTCGACAACTCTGAGAATCTTGCAGGCAAGATGACCACCCCTCGAAATCACTTCTATCTTTGCTATGCTAGTTGTTCGCTCTATTGCCATGCTCGCTACCTATCACTTGCTATATCATGTCTCCCATTTTAGCCATGTCAGCCCTAACCATCCTTTCCTAGCAAACCGTTGTTTGGCTATGTTACCGCTTTTGCTCAGCCCCTCTTATAGCGTTGCTAGTTGCAGGTGAAGTTGAAGTTTGTTCCCTGTCGGAACATGGATATGTTGGGATATCACAATATCTCTTATTTAATTAATGCATCTATATATTTTGGTAAAGGGTGGAAGGCTCGGCCTTATGCCTGGTGTTTTGTTCCACTCTTGCCGCCCTAGTTACTGTTTTACCGGGTTTATGTTCCTTGAGTTTACGTTCCTTACGCGGTCGGGTGATTTATGGGACCCCCTTGACAGTTTGCCTTGAATAAAACTCCTCCAGCAAGGCCCAACCTTGGTTTTACCATTTGCTACCTAAACCTTTTCCCCCGGGTTTTCGCGAGCCCGAGGGTCATCTTATTTTAACCCCCCCCGGGCCAGTGCTCCTTCGAGTGTTGGTCCGAACTGAGAAGACTGCGGGGCCCCCTCCTGGAAACTCGAGGTCTGGTTTTACTCGTAGGATGTCTCATCCGTTGTGCCCTGAAAACGAGATATGTGCAGCTCCTATCGGGATTTGTCGGCACATTCGGGTGGCTTTGCTGGTCTTGTTTTACCATTGTCGAGATGTCTTGTAAACCGGGATTCCGAGACTGATCGGGTCTTTCCGGGAGAAGGTTTATCCTTCGTTGACCGTGAGAGCTTATGATGGGCTAAGTTGGGATACCCCTGCAGGGTATCATCTTTCGAAAGCCGTGCCCGCGGTTATGAGGCAGATGGGAATTTGTTAATGTCCGGTTGTAGATAACTTGTCACTTGACCCAATTAAAATACACCAAGTGCGTGTGTAGCCGTGATGGTCTCTTCTCGGCGGAGTCCGGGAAGTGAACACGATCTGTGTTATGTATGACGTAAGTAGGTGTTCAGGATCACTTCTTGGTCATTGCTAGATGACGTCCATTCCATTGCTTCTCTTCTCGCTCTCATTTGCGCAAGTTAGCCACCATATATGCTTTTGCCGCTGCAGCTCCACCTCTTTGCACCTCCTTTTCCCATAAGCATAAATAGTCTTGATCTCGCGGGTGTGAGATTGCTGAGTCCCCGTGACTCACAGATACTTCCAAAACAGTTGCAGGTGCCGACGATGCCAGTGCAGATGACGGCGTCGATCTCAAGTGGGAGTTCGACGAGGAACGTGGTCGTTACTATGTGTCTTTTCCTGATGATCAGTAGTGGAGCCCAGTTGGGACGATCGGGGATCTAGCATTTGGGGTTGTCTTATTTTCATCTGGATTTTGACCGCAGTCGGTCTATATGATTGTATTTTGGATGATGTATGACGATATTTATGTATTGTGTGAAGTGGCAATTGTAAGCCAACTCTTTATCCCATTCTTGTTCATTACATGGGATTGTGTGAAGATGACCCTTCTTGCGACAAAACCACTATGCGGTTATGCCTCTAAGTCGTGCCTCGACACGTGGGACATATAGCCGCATCGTGGGCGTTACACGATAGCTCGCCATGTTTGCATCCTTGGCGTCCCAGTCGCCAGATGACTGCTGGACCACCAAGTCTGAGTCACCATAACACAGGATCCGGCGTATGCCCAGCTCTTTGGCTAGCCGGAGCCCGTGTATGAGCGCCTCGTACTCGGCCACGTTGTTGGAGGCGGAGAAGTGGATTTGCAGCGTGTATCTGAGTTTGTCGCCTTTGGGAGAGGTGAGGACGATGCCGGCTCCCAAGCCGGTGCACATCTTGGACCCGTCGAAGTGCATCCGCCAATGGGTAGAGTCGGGAGCCGGCGGTAGGTACTGGGTCTCGGCCCAGTCGACGAGGAAGTCGGCCAATGCTTGGGACTTGATGGCGGTGCGGGGCTGGTAGAAGATTGTGTAAGGTTCCAGCGCAATGGCCCATTTAGCCACCCGGCCGGTTGCATCCCGGCTGCCTATGATCTCGGCAAGCGGGGCGGTGCACACGACCGTGATGGGATGCTCTTGAAAGTAGGGCTTCAGCTTCTTGGCGGCGAAGTACACTCCATAGCACATCTTCTGGTAGTGCGGGTAGTTTTGCTTTGAGCTGGATAGTACTTCGCTTAGATAATACACCGGCCTCTGGACTAGCTGGGCTCGGCCTTCTTCCGGGCGCTGGAACACGACAACTGTGCTGACCACTCGGCTAGTCGCGGCAATGTAATGGAGCATGGGCTCCTTCTCAGTCGGCGCCGCCAGGACAGGTGGAGTAGTCAGCATCTTCTTCAACTCATGGAAGGCTTGGTCTGCTTGGTCATTCCACTCGAAATGAGTGGATTTATTCATGAGTCGGTACAGGGGGAGAGCCTTCTCTCCTAGCCAGCTGATAAAGCGGTTTAAGGAGGCCAGGCACCCAGTGAACTTCTGCACGTCCCGCAACTTGGTGGGAATCTCCATTCTCTCAATGGCCTTGATCTTCACAGGGTGGCACTCAATGCCGCGTTCGGAGACCAGAAAGCCTAGAAGCTGGCCGGCTGGTACTCCGAACACGCATTTCTCGGGGTTGAGCTTGATCTGGAATCGGCTCAAGTTGGCAAATGTTTCTTTGAGGTCCTCCAGCAGGGTGCCGCGCTTCTCTGTCTTCACCACAATATCGTCTACGTAGACGTGGGCATTTC
Organism: Triticum aestivum; assembly: GCF_018294505.1. Taxonomy (NCBI): domain Eukaryota; kingdom Viridiplantae; phylum Streptophyta; class Magnoliopsida; order Poales; family Poaceae; genus Triticum; species Triticum aestivum. The sequence goes on from NC_057814.1 coordinate 157,916,923, forward strand.
TGCCGAGTTGCTTGAGGAGGTATTTCTGCATGCAAGCTGAAAAGTGGCACCGGCATTCCTCAAGCCGAATGTCATAGTCAGGTAACAAAAAGCTCCGAATGGTGTGATGAAGGCAGTCTTCAGGCGGTCTGCTGGGTCTAACTTGATCTGGTGGTATCCTGAGTAGGCATCTAAAAAACTCAACAGCTCGCATCCGGCCGTGGAGTCTATCACTTGATCAATCTGTGGCAAAGCAAACGGATCTTTGGGGCAGGCCTTGTGGAGGCTGGTGTAGTCTATACACATACGCCATTTGTTGTTCTTCTTTAACACCAAGACTGGGTTGGCAAGCCACTCTGGGAAAAATACTTCCATAATAAAGCCGGCGGCGAGGAGCCGGGCTATCTCTTCTCCTACGATTCTTCGCTTCTCTTCTGACAGTCTGCGGAGGGGCTGCTTGACCGGCTTCGCGTCGGCTCGGACGTGCAATTTGTGCTCGGCGAAATCCTTCGGAACACCCGGCATGTCCTTTGGGGACCATGCAAAGATGTCTCGATTCTCACGGAGGAAGTCGACGAGCTCGCCTTCCTATTTACTGTTCAGGTTTGCACCAATGACTGCAAACCTTTCCGGGTTCTCCGGGTCTAGAGGTATCTTCTTCGTCTCCTTGGCCGGCTGGAAGGAGCCCTGTGCATCATAATCCTTGGGGTTGGGGGACAAGGCCGGCTGCTTGCCGGCCATGACCACAACTCGCTCTAGCATCTTCTTCTCTTCTGCCACTACGAGGGACTCGGCCAGCCGACTGCTGGCTGCGGCGCACTCGATGGACTTCTTGTAGTCGCGGACTACAGTGATGATCCCCTTCGAGCTCGGCATCTTCATCTTCAGGTAGGCGTAGTGAGGCACAGCCATGAACTTGGCCAGAGCAGGTCGGCCAAGCAAGGCGTGGTAAGGGCTCTCCAGATCTACTACCTCGAACCAGATTGCCTCTCGGCGAAAGTGATCCTTGTCTCCGAAGAGAACATCCATCTTGATCTTGCCGATCGGGGAACAGGACAGGCCGGGTACGATGCCATGGAAGACGGTCCGGCTTGGCATGAGCTGCTTTGCCTTGATGTTCAGCTTCTCCATGGTATCGCGGTACAGTATGTTGATACTGCTTCCGCCATCAATCAGAACAAGGGAGAATCGGGCAGCTCGCCTCTCCGTTGTGAGGGTGACATCCAATACTAATGCGTCGGCGCCAGGGGACGGCATCACCTCTGGGTGGTCAGCCCGGCTCCAGTTGATAGGCTTCTCGGACCAATGCATGAACTCAAGGTTGCTGGAGGCGACTGCGTTGACCTCTTGGTGCTGTCGGCGCCGGCTGCGCTTGTCTTCAACCTGGCTCGTGAAGACGACATAGGCGGCGTGCTCTTCAGGGAACTCATCGTGAATGGCTCCGACTGCTGGTCGAGCAGCCGGCTGCTGGGGGGCTGGAGGCGGCCGGCCGGGAGGCGAAGGCGGCACCAGCCCCTTGCCCTTGGAGATCCGTGTGAGCCAGTGGCACTTTCGGGTCGTGTGGTTGGATGGCTTCGCGCCGCTGTGGAACTTGCAGGGGGCATCGAGAGTCTGCTCGTAGGAGAAGGCCGGCTGCCAAGCCGGCCTGCCGCCCTTCTTCTTGGGAGTGGGCCGTTCTTCGGGCTGCTCATCTTCGACTGTGGCCACCTGCCGACTGGTGGAAGGCGGCATAGGGGCCTTGCGCTTGTGGTCGTTCTGGTAGGGGCGCCGATTGGAGTCGCCAGCAGGCGTCTTGGGAGCCGGAGCGAGCACCTGCCCAGAGGCGTCCACTCGGAGCTCGGTCTTCATCGAGGAGTTGGCCGTGGCGTACTTGTCTGCGATGATCAGCAGCTCGTCGAGGGTAGCCGGCTCGTCGCAGAGGAGTCGGTGCTTGAGGAGGGTGCCCTCTCGGCACCCGACGGTGAAGTACTCGATGGCCTGAACCTCATGCAACCCCTCGCAAGAGTTGCGGAGCTCGGCCCACCGTGTGAGGTAATCGCGGGTCGACTCGGTGGGCCCTTGGACACAGAGGGAGAGCTGGCGGGGCTTGGGAGGCCGCTTGTACGTGCTGGTGAAGTTGCGGACGAAGACTTCCGTGAAGTCCAGCCAGCTGTTGACGCTGTAGGGCTTGAGGCTGTTGAGCCAGGTGCGCGCTGTGCCTTGTAGCATGAGGGGGACGTACTTCACGGCTACGTGCCTGTTGCCGTTGGCTATGCTGACAGCAGTAGAGTAGTCGATGAGCCAATCTTCCGGCTTCACAGAGCCCTTGTACTTGGGCGTGTCTCTGGGGAGCGAGAACCCTTTGGGGAAGGGCTCGTCGCGGATGCGGGGGCCAAAGCATGGTGGGCCGACATCGTCTTCTTCTTCTAGCGCCAGGGATCGAGCTAGGCGGTCGATCCGGTGGCGGGCGTCGTTCTCGCCGACCCCTTCGCGGCGGCCTAGTCAGCCACCAAGAGTCGGATGCGTGACAGGCGGCGGGGTGGGATATCTCTCCCCTCGAGGCGGGGGAGGAGCGGATTTCCTTGGCGCTCCACTGCTCGAGGGCGGCCTTCCGCGTCGCGCTCGATGGTGATCCTAATCCGGCTGCGGCTAGCAGCCGGCTCCTTGTCTTTCCTTGCGCGGGCACCGCTCGCAGTCGGCGACCGGGATGTCACGGCGTGCTCTCGGCGCGGGGGAGGACTCTCGGCGCGGGCGCAGGCTTCGTGCCGTTCTGCGGCCGCGTCGATCAGCTGCTAGATTCGCCTTGCCATGTAGGGGAGCTCATCGGCTCCCAGCCCATTTAGCTCTTCAGCAGCCGCCTGAGCAGCTCGCAGATTCTCGAGCGGGGTGGCGTAGACGGGGCGGTCTGCCCCCAGCATGCTGGCAATGGCCGCGCCGCGCTTCTTGGCGAGGCCGGCTCGGCTCGGCCCGCCAGGAGGCGGCGTGCCAAAGGCGGCGCGGTTGACTTCGCGCTGGTGAGCCTCGGTGAGGCGTCTCATGGAGGCTATCTTCTGGCCTTCCGTGATGAGGGCGAGGCGGCGTGCCTCCAGGGTCTCGGCGTCGGCGTCAGCCGGGATGGGGACGGATAAGTCATGCATCGCCGCTTGCAGGGCGTCGTGGGCGTTCTCGCCCGAGTTGGCGACGTGGCTGATGACCAGCACCTCAGTGATAGTGCTGCTGCCGCTGTCAGCTCGAGGGAGAGGGTCGGCAAAGACTACCACGTCGGAGGGGTAGGCGTCGAGCGATGCCATGTCGGAGTCGACAAGCATCGGGTCGGTGGAGCCGACCGACTCCAAGTCTGCAGCAGGCTGGCTGGAAACGTGAAGTTGGTCGAGGAGGCTGACGAGGCGGCTCTCGGGGTAGTCCGTGCCTGCGTCGGACGCGGGCTCGTCGGAGATGCGAGTCTCGCCGAGCAGATCGGCGAGGCAGCTCGCTGCGCAGGCGTCGTCGACGCCTTGCAGCGCGTCGGGGCAAACGCCATCGGGTGCAGCATGCTGGCTACGCTCGCGGGGGAGGAAAAGGGTTCCCGTCCAGAACAGGTCTCCAGACGACGGTGCACCTGGCCCCACGGTGGGCGCCAAATGTCGGATGGTAGGTGCGACATATGCCAACGGGTGGCTTATCATTGTGGGAGCCAGTAAGACGTGGCCGGTGCCTGGAAACGGGATGAGGCGGAGACATGCACGCCGGCGAATCTTACCCAGGTTCGGGGCTCTCCGTGGAGATAACACCCCTAGTCCTGCTCTGCGGGGTCTCCGCATGATCACTAGATCAAAACGAGTAGCTACAAACGCTCCTTGAGCTCTCGGGTTAGAGGGAGAAGAAGGGCAAGGCTAGCTCTCCTTTTCTCACTATGTGGTGTGTGCAATTCTGTCCGACCAACCCTTTGCATGGGTGCCCCGGGGGGTTTATATAGGCCTACCACCCAGGGGTACAATGGTAATCCGGCTGGGCGCGGGTCCCAGCCGTCAGTGTCCGTGTTCGCCGGCTTCTCCACCGGCCATTGGGGCCCGCCGACTGGTGGCTCCCGCCGGCTGCCGGCCTCTTGGTCGACAGGCCGGCCCCACCGCTTGGGGGTCTTGTCAGCGGCTGGTTACTGTCGCCTCGCCTCTGATGACGAGGGCTTTGTCGAGGTAAGCGTGGCTACAGCGCCGCCGCCTTGCGGGCTCTCACTATAGCCTCACCTCGTCTTGTCTCCTTAATGAGGCACATGTTTTGAGGGAGGGAGGTAGCCGGCTATTGGAAGCCGGCTAAGCCCCCGGCCGACTAGGGGAGTCCGGGCCGCCTTCGAGCGTCTCTCTGGCAAAAGGGGCCCGCCGCCCGCGGGCCATGCTGGCGTCTGTCGTGGGTGACATCGAGGTCAACATGGCTACAGTGCCGCGCTAGACGGGAGATGGCTGACCCGTACGGCGCCCTGTGGCCATGCCTGCTTCGGGATTCGGGGGTAGTGGGCTGTACTGCGGCCACGCCCCGTCTTATCACCGTTATGTGGGTGCAGTCTCGGTGGGTGCGGTCATGGCCGGCTTCCGGGAGTCGGCATTCTTCATGGCCGGCTTCTGGGAGTCGGTCCTCTTGGGGCCGGCTTCCTAGAGTCGGCCATCTCGTAGCTTTCTTGGGGAAGGTTTATGAGACTGGGTCGCCTTCTGGGAGTCGGCCCTGGGGATAGTCGGCCGGGGGAAGGCGGCCCTATGCTTTGTATGCTCGCAGACTTGAATGGCCTGATAATTTTTCGAAGAGCCAGGGGGAGTCGGTTAGGCTACCCGTGGCCATTTACTCCTACAGGTATTTTGGTCTGCGTCTTCTCACCCATACCGTTATCTACCACAACATACCTGGAAGACTTGCAAATGGGACAATAGTTCAAGTCCTCATACTGAAGCCTAAATAAGACACATCCTTTCTCACAGTCATGTATCTTCTCATAGGGCATCTTAAGAGCACGGAGGATTTTGTCTGACTCGTACAGGTTTGGAGGTAGCACATGGCCTTTTTGTAGAAATCGTCCGAATACTGTCATCATCACGTCGTAGCATTCTCTGCCCAAGTTGAATTGAGCCTTCAAAGCCATTATTTGTGAGGTGGCATCCAGCTGACAAAGCTCAGTGCGCTCGTGGAGAGGACATTTTGAGGACTCCAAAATTTCAGTGAAGGCCTTTGCAGATTCCTCCATCTCCTCGTCCGAGTCCCGAGCATCATCAAAGTCTTGCACCATGTCTGCGGTCCCGGTACCATGCTCGTTGGTGCGACGACGAACCACCTCGGCTCTGGCACGTTGGGCAGACTCACCATGTAATGTCCAGACCGTGTAACCAGGCGTAAAACCAAACTTCTGCAGGTCTTTACTCATTTCAAGCTCGTCCCTCATTTTATAGTTGTCGCACCGAGCATAGGGGCACCAGCTTAATTCCTGGCCATTTGCAAATGCGGCTCTAACAAACCCCTTGGTTTTTGTTAACCATTCCTCGGTCCAAACTTTCTGACTAGTGTAACCGGTGTACATCCACACACGATCACTCATATTGACTTCCTACTGGACACACAAGAAATATATACATAATTAAGAAAACCATATCCATCAGTTAATGGAGTTTGTCAGTTTTATTATGTCCATGCAACCTACACGCTAATAGGTAAAGATAGGTCCTAATCCCACCCGAGTATATGTAGATTGGGTTCATTTTCCCATGCTCTGCTCCGGATCCGACGCAAAATTTCGGTAGCACCTCCTCGCTGTTCTCCTGATACACGTCTCGGCAATCAGCAGAGAGGATGTGTACCCGGAGAACAACAGGAAGGCACTGACGAAATTCTCCATCGGATCCGGAGCAAAGCATATGGGAAAACGAACCCAATCTACACATACTCGGGCTGTCCATGGATAACGTTGGACAATTCGAAAGAATCATGATTATAAATATGCAAATGCATGCATATTTATAGATGTAAGCCTTTTGAACGGGAGATGCATAGTGGTTACGCATACTGATGATTGACACCTATAGCTAGCAGGTTTCATCGGCACGAAGACCGGAACAGAGCAAATGAAGGGGGGAGGAGGAGATGTCATTTGTGCTCACCAACGAACGCAGGGGTGGAGCTCGTCGAACACTAGACCCTCGCAGCGACGAAATAACTGCACATTTAAATCGAAATATGAGTAACATAGCAATTTTGTTTCTTCCGTCGACCTAACTAAATATTTACAACAGGACGAGCGGGTTAGGGGGTCCTTGGCGTCGATGGAACCCTAAATAGCAAGTATCATTGGTGCGAGATACATGTGGCACTCGACGTTGAACACTAGATCCGCATCCCACAAGTGAAGCCGGCGCCCGGCGTCCCGCAACAATAGTTCTGGTGGCCGATGACGGTCGAACACCTTGGCGAATTTGTCTGGCAGCCTCTGCGATGAGGATTAAAGCCAAGTTTTGAAATTTCAAACAACCAAACCGACTTGAGTCAGTTTGGGTGTTTCAAGTTTCAACACTTGCCTTTTAATCGTCATCGCAGAGGCTGCAAGGCAAATTCGCAATGGTGTTCGACCGCCATCGACGCCGAGAACAGTTGCTTTGGGACGCCGGACGTCGGTGTCACTTGTGGGGCGTGGATGTAGTGTTCGACACTGACGGCCACATGTATCTCGCACCGATGATACTTACTATTTAGGGTTCCATCGACACCGAGGAACCCCCTAACCCGCTCGTCCCCGGGCGCCCTCAGGTATGGCGACGCACAGTCGACGGGTCAGCACTCGGACCGGGGGGTTCTCGGCATGGGCGTCGGGACCCACTGGCTCCACCATCTATCCCCTCGGCAACCCTCTTCCTGTTTCCCCTTTTCCTCTTCTTCTACTTATTCTTCTTTTTTTCAATTTTTTCTTCTTCTAATTATCTAAACCTAAATCTGGTAGTAACCTAATCCTACCACTATAACCTAAACATAAACACAAAAAATAGTAGAAAAAAATCACCTTGGCTCCGGCGGTGGTGGAGGAGGCGGCGGGGGCGGGGCGGCGAGCCAGGGTGTCGTGCGGGGTGGGGCGGCAAGCCGGGGCGGGCCGGGCGCCGCGGCGAGGGTGGTGCGGCAAGCCAGGGCGGAACGGCAGGGGTGGGGCAACAAGCTAGGGTGGGCAAGTGGGGCGATGGGGCGGGGCACCGGGCCGGGGCGGCGTGGCGGCGGGGCGGTGTGGCGATGGGGCGGCGGGGTGGTGGGGCGATGGGGTAGGGCGGCGTGGCGGCGGGGCGGTGGGGCGATGGGATGGGGCGGCGTGGCGGCGGGGCGAGGTGGCGGGACGGAGCGGCGGTCGAGGGCGCTGGCGCGGGTGGTGAAGGCCATGAGATCGAGAGAGAGAGAGAGAGAGAGAGAGAGAGAGAGAGAGAGAGGGGGGGTGTGGGCGCGGGTGCAGCCCCTTTTCTGCTAGTAGGTCACAGCTCTTTGCCGTCCGCTAGTAGACGGCAAAGAGCGGCAGACGGCAAAGAGCGTACCTAGTGGGATGGGCCGGGGGGAAACGACTATTAAAACGGCCATTTTCTTTGCCGTCCGCCAGCAGACGGCAAAGAAAATGGCCGTTAGGTCGTCCTCGTAAGCCTGCCACCCACCCTCTTTGCCGCCAGCTAGCAGACGACAAAGCTTCTTTGCAAGATATGGCTGATGGCAAAGCCTTCCGTTGCCGTCCGCTGCTCTTTGCCGTCCGTTTTCTGGTGGCTGATGGCAAAGCCTTTCTTTGTCGTCCGCTAGCTGACGGCAAAGAGTCGGCAGACGGCAAATCTGCTGATTCTAGTAGTGCCTTGCCCTCCCCTCTTTCCTTCTCCTCCTCATAGGGCTGGCCTCTATAGGGGCGCACCAGGGCTGGTGTGTTCCCTCCCTTGGCCCATAAGGCCCATATCTTTGCCGGGGTGCCCGAAACTCCTTTCCGGTGACCCGATAAGTACCCGGTACCCTCCAGAACACTTCTAGTGTCCGAATACCATCGTCCTATATATCTATCTTTAACTCTCGACCATCTCGAGACTCCTCATCATGTCCGTGATCTCATTCGGGACTCCGAACAACATTCCATCACCAAATCACATAACTCATATAATACAAGATCATCATCGAACATTAAGCGTGCGGACCCTACGGGTTCGAGAACTATGTCGACCGAGACACCTCTCTGGTCAATAACCAACAACGGAACCTGGATGCTCATATTGGTTCCCACATATTCTACGGAGATCTTTATCGGTCATACTGAATGACAACATACGTTTTTCCCTTTGTCATCGGTATGTTACTTGCACGAGATTCGATCGTTGGTATCTTTATACCACCTTTAATCTCGTTACCGGCAAGTCTCTTTACTCGTTGCGTAATACATCATCCTGCAACTAACTCATTAGTCACATTTCTTGCAAGGCTTCTAATGATGTGTATTACCGAGAGGGCCCAAAGATACCTCTCCGATACTCAGAGTGAAAAATCCTAATCTCGATCTATGCCAACCCAACAAACACCTTCGGAGATACCTGTAGAGCATCTTTACAATCACCCAGTTACATTGTGACATTTGATAGCACACCAGGTATTCCTCCGATATCCGGGATTTGCATAATCCCATAGTCAAAGGAATATGTATTTACCATGAAGAAAGCAATGGCAATAAAACTGAACAATCAATATGCTAAGCTAACGGACGGGTGATGTCCATCACACCATTCTCCTAATGATGCGATCCCGTTCATCAAATGACAACACATGTCTATGGTTAGGAAACTTAACCATCTTTGATTAACGAGCTAGTCTAGTAGAGGCTTACTAGGGACACGGTTTTTTGTCTATGTACACATGTATCAAGTTTCCGAATAATACAATTCTAGCATGAATAATAAACATTTATCATGATATAAGGAAATATAAAATAACAACTTTATTATTGCCTCTAGGGCCTATTTCCTTCAGTCTCCCACTTGCACTAGAGTTAATAATCTAGTTCACATCGCCATGTGATTTAACACCAATAGTTCACATCTTTGTGTGATTAACACCCATAGTTCATATCGCCATGTGACCAACACCCAAAGGGTTTACTAGAGTCAATAATCTAGTTCACATTGTTATGTGATTAACACCCAAAGAGTACTAAGGTGTGATCATGTTTTTCTTGTGAGACAAGTTTAGTCAACGGGCCCGCCACATTCAGATAAGTATGTATTTTGCAAATTTCTATGTATAAAATGCTCTGCATGGAGCTACTGTAGCTAATTGCTCCCACGTTCAATACGTATCTAGATTGAGACTTAGATCGGTGTCAAAGCTTGCATCGACGTAACTCTTTACGACGAACTCTTGATCACCTCCATAACTGAGAAACATTTCCATAGTCCTCTTTAGGTACCTAAGGATAATTTTGACCGCTGTCCAGTGATATACTCCTAGATCACTATTGTACTCCCTTGCCAAACTCATGGCAAGGTACGCAACAGGTTTGGTACACAGCATGGCATACTTTATAGAACCTATGGCTGAGGCATAGGGAATGACTTTCATTCTTTCTTTATCTTCTGCCGTGGTCGGGTTTTGAGTCTTTACTCAACTTCACACCTTACAAGGCAAGAACTCCTTCTTTGACTGATCCATTTTGAACTCCTTCAAAATCTTGTCAAGGTATGTACTCATTGAAAGTCTTATCAAGCATCTTGATCTATCTCTATAGATCTTGATGCCCAATATGTAAGCAGCTTCACCGAAGTCTTTCATTGAAAAACTCTTATTCAAGTATCCTTTTATGCTATCAAAAAATTATGTATCATTTCCAATCAACAATATGGCATCCACATATATATTAGAAATGCTACAGAGCTCCCATTCACTTTCTTGTAAATACATGCTTCTCCGAAAGTCTTTATAAAACCATATGCTTTGATCACCTCATCAAAGCATATATTCCAACTCCGAGATGCTTACACCAGTCCATAAATGGATCGATGGAGCTTGCACACCTTGTTAGCACCTTTAGGATCGATGAAACCTTCTGGGTTGCATCATATACAACTCTTCTTTAAGAAATCCATTAAGGAATGCAGTTTTGACATCCATTTGCCAGATTTCATAATCATAAAATGCGGCAATCACTAACATGATTCGGACAGACTTAAGCATCGGTACGGGTGAGAAAGTCTCATCGTAGTCAACTCCTTGAACTTGTCAAAAACCTTTTGCGACAATTCGAGCTTTGTAGATAGTAACACTACCATCAACGTTCGTCTTCCTCTTGAAGATCCATTTATTCTCAATGGCTTGCCGATCATCGGGCAACTCCACCAAAGTCCACACTTTGTTATTATATATGGATCCTATCTCAGATTTCATGGCCTCAAGCCATTTATCGGAATCTGGGCTCATCATAGCTTCTTCATAGTTCGTAGGTTCGTCATGGTCTAGTAAGATGACTTCCAAAATAGGATTATCGTACCACTCTGGTGCGGAACGTGCTCTGGTTGACCTATGAGGTTCGGTAGTAACTTGATCTGAAGTTTTATGATCATTATAATTAGCTTCCTCTCTAGTTGGTGTAGGGATCATGGGAACGGATTTCTCTGATGAGCTACTTTTCAATTCGAGAGAAGGTACAATTACCTCATCAATTTCTACTTTCCTCCCACTCACTCATTTCAAGAGAAACTCTTTTCTCAAGAAAGGATCCATTCTTAGCAACAAAGATCTTGCCTTCTGATCTGTGGTAGAAGGTGTACCTGATGACCCACAAGTATAGGGGATCTATCGTAGTCCTTTCGATAAGTAAGAGTGTCGAACCCAACGAGGAGCAGACGGAAATGACAAGCGGTTTTCAGTAAGGTATTATCTGCAAGCACTAAAATTATCGGTAACAGATAGTTTTGTGATAAGGTAATTGATAACGAGTAAAAAGTAAAAAGTGTAAATAAAGTTCAGCAAGATGGCCCAATCCTTTTTGTAGCAAAGGACAAGCCTGGACAAACTCTTATATAAAGAAAAGCGCTCCCGAGGATACATGGGAATTATCATCAAGCTAGTTTTCATCACGTTCATATGATTCACGTTCGGTACTTTGATAATTTGATATGTGGGTGGACCGGTGCTTGGGTGCTGTCCTTACTTGGACAAGCATCCCACTTATGATTAACTCCTATTGCAAGCATCCGCAACTACAAAAGAAGTATTAAGGTAAACCTAACCATAGCATGAAACATATGGATCCAAATCAGCCCCTTACGAAGCAACGCATAAACTAGGGTTTAAGCTTCTGTCACTCTAGCAACCCATCATCTACTTATTACTTCCCAATGCCTTCCTCTAGGCCCAAATAATGGTGAAGTGTCATGTAGTCAATGTTCACATAACACCACTAGAAGAGAGACAACATACATCTCATCAAAATATCGAACGAATACCAAATTCACATGACTACTAATAGCAAGACTTCTCCCATGTCCTCAGGAACAAACGTAACTACTCACAAAGCATATTCATGTTCATAATCAAAGGGGTATTAATATGCATAATGGATCTGAACATATAATCTTCCACCAAATAAACCAACTAGCATCAACTACAAGGAGTAATCAACACTACTAGCAACCCACAGGTACCAATCTGAGGCGTTGGGACAAAGATTGGATACAAGAGATGAACTGGGGTTTGAGAGGAGATGGTGCTGGTGAAGATGTTGATGGAGATTGGCCCCCTCCCGATGAGAGGAGCGTTGGTGATGACGATGGCGATGATTTTCCCCTCCCGGAGGGAAGTTTCCCCTGCAGAACAGCTCCGCCGGAGCCCTAGATTGGTTCCGCCAAGGTTCCGCCTCATGGCGGCGGAGTTTCGTCCCGTAAGCTTGCTTATGATTTTTTCTCGGACGAAAGACTTCATATAGCAGAAGATGGGCACCGGAGGGCCACCATGGGGCCCACGAGGGAGGGGGTGCGCCCAGGGGGGTAGGGCGCGCCCCCCCCCACCCTCGTGGCCAGGGTGTGGGCCCCCTCTGGTATTTTCTTCGCTCAGTATTTTTTATTATTTCCAAAAATAACTTCCATGGAGTTTCAAGACTTTTGGAGTTGTGCAGAATAGGTCTCTAATATTTGCTCCTTTTCCAGCCTAGAATTCCAGCTGCCGGCATTCTCCCTCTTTATGTAAACCTTGTAAAATAAGAGAGAATAGGCATAAGTATTGTGACATAATGTGTAATAACAGCCCATAATGGAATAAATATAGATATAAAAGCATGATGCAAAATTGACGTATCAACTCCCCCAAGCTTAGACCTCGCTTGGCCTCAAGCGGAAACCGATAACGATAAATATGTCCACATGTTTAGAGATAGAGGTGTCGATAAAATAAAATACGGACATGAAGGCATCATGATCATTCTTATAACAGCAACATATATGGATATTGTCATATTATTTCTTATGCTAAAGTAACAATCTATTCACAATGTCAAGTATGAATCAGAAACTTCATTGAGAACTAACAAACTATAATCTCAGTCATTGAAGCAATTGCAATTTATCATAACATCGGAAAGAGTCAATATAAGAGCTTTTCAGCAAGTCCACATACTCAACTATCATTTAGTCTTTCACAATTGCTAACACTCACACAATACTTGTGGTTACGGAGTTTTAATCGGACACATAGAAAGATAGGGGCTTATAGTTTCGCCTCCCAACCTTTTACCTCAAGGGTAATGTCAGCAATAATAGTTCATGCTAACTTACATCCAATTGGATATATTTATCAGGATCTTTCCAACACAAGGTGCTTGCCAAAGGATAAAATATAAAAAGGAAAGGTGAAGATCACCATGACTCTTGCATAAGGGTAAGAGATAAAAGTAAAAGATAGGCCCTTCGCAGAGGGAAGCAGAGGTTGTCATGCGCTTTCATGGTTGGATGCACGAAATCTTAATGCAAGAGAACGTCACTTTATATTGCCACTTGCGATATGGACCTTTATTATGCGGTCCATCGCTTTTATTTCTTCCACATCACAAGATATTATAAAGCTTATTTTCTCCACACTAATAAATCATACATATTTAGAGAGGAATTTTTATTGCTTGCACCGATGACAACTTACTTGAAGGATCTTACTCAATCCATAGGTAGATATGGTGGACTCTCATGGCAAAACTGGGTTTAGGGGTATTTGGAAGCACAAGTAGTATCTCTACTTGGTGCAAAGAATTTGGCTAGCATGAGGGAGAAAGGCAAGCTCAACATGTTGGATGATCCATGACAATATACTTTATTTCAGATGTAAGAAAACATAACCCATTATGTTGTCTTCCTTGTCCAATATCAACTCTTTATCATGTCATACTTTAATGAGTGCTCACAACCATAAAAGATGTCCAAGATAGTATATTTATATGTGAAACCTCTCTTTCTTTATTACTTCCTATTAATTGCAACGATGACCAAAACTATGCTTGTCAACTCTCAACAACTTTTAATCATCATACTCTTTATATGTGAAGTCATTACTCTCCATAAGATCAATATGATCTCTTTGTTTTCTTTTTATTCTTTCTCTTTCTTTTATTCACTCAAGATCATAGCAAGATAATCAAGCCCTTGACTCAACACTAATCTTTATTATATAGCTCACGGACTCGATTACATAAGGGGATCATAAAGCAAAACTCAAAACTAGATCATATTAAAACTTTATTCTACTACATCAAGATATTACTAAAAGGATCGAACTAAGAAAAACGGTAAAGATAGGAGTGTGATGGTGATACGATACCGGGGCACCTCCCCCAAGCTTGGCAGTTGCCAAGGGGAGTGCCCATACCCATGTGATTATATCTCTTTCTTCGGAGGTGGTGGTGTGATATTCTTGGCGATGACTCTCCTCAGAATACGATTCTCTTCCTCGAGCTTATTGAGTTGCTGCTTGAGATCCATTATCTCCTTACGGAGCTTACCCGTGACCGTTAAAGCTCCTTGCACCCATGGGTGTTGCATAGCCGCAGGAGAGCAAGTAACACTCTTCTTCATATTTTCATAAGAAAGAAATCTAACATTGGAAGGGATAACCGAGTTTGGAATAGCCGAGCTTTGTAGTTCCCCCATCGTGAATCCGGCCCGGTAACGAGAAGTGACTTCTTGATCCTCCTCCATGGCATCTATTCTTTTCAAATCGGTCTCCATCTCTTCCTCCGTTGCTGGCCCAAAGTGGTCAGCATCGCTGTTTGTTCCTGGTCCCGGTGTCGGATGAGACACCCGACACTCCCCGACCGACTCTTGAGAAGACATCTTGCTCTAATATGTGGCAGAAACAGCTCGAAACGAAAACAGAGGATATTTGCGTGATACAAGAGTCAAAACCTTCGGGAGATTATATAATGAATTTTTACTAACCAAAAGAAGTGTCGTGCAAGAAAACGGAGTACGGAGAGCGCACGAGGTGCCCACGAGGCAGGGGGCGCGCCCAGGGGTGTAGGGCACGCCTCCCACCCTCGTGGAAGCCTCGTGTCCTTCCCGGACTGCTTCTTATTTTCCTATTTTTCTAAATATTACAAAACGCAGAAAAATTGCCATTAGAACTGTTTTGGAGTCGATTTACTTACCGTACCACGTACCTATTCCTTTTTGGAGTCTGAAATGTTCTGGAAAGTGTCTCTTATGTATTCCTCCGGGGTTACGGTTTCAATAACATTAGTTTCAACATCTATAGGATTACCTGAGATATAATGTTTGATTCTTTGACCGTTTACCACCTTCGGATTTGTGCCTTCGAAGTTCTTCATTTTTATGGCACCGGAACGATAGACCTCCTCGATAACGTAAGGGCCTTCCCATTTAGAGAGAAGTTTTCCTGCAAAAAACCTTAAATGAGAGTTGTATAGCAATACATAATCACCTACATTAAACTCACGCTTTTGTATCGTTTTGTCATGCCATCTTTTAACTTTTTCTTTAAACAACTTGGCCTTCTCATAGGCTTGGGTTCTCCATTCATCTACTGAGCTAATGTCAAATAACCTCTTCTCACCGGCAAGTTTGAAATCATAATTCAGCTCTTTAATGGCCCAATATGCCTTATGTCCTAGTTCGAGAGGTAAGTGACATGCTTTTCCATAAACCATTTTATACGGAGACATACCCATAGGATTTTTATATGCAGTTCTATAGGCCCATAATGCATCATCAAGTTTCTTGGACCAATTCTTTCTAGATCTATTAACCGTCTTTTGCAAAATTAACTAGAGCTCTCTATTACTCAATTCTACTTGACCACTAGACTGTGGGTGATATGGGGATGCCATTCTATGATTAACGTCATACTTAGCAAGCATCTTATGAAAAGCACCATGAATGAAATGTGAACCACCATCAGTCATTAAATATCTAGGGACTCCAAACCTCAGAAAAATAACTTCTTTAAGAATCTTAATAGAGGTGTTATGATCAGCACTACTAGTTGGAATAGCTTCTACCCACTTAGTAATGTAATCAACAGCAACTAAAATATGTGTATATCCATTAGAGGCAGGAAACGGTCCCATATAATCAAAGCCCCAAACATCAAATGGTTCAATAACAAGTGAATAATTCATAGGCATTTCTTGACGTCTACTAATATTATCAATTCTTTGACATTCATCACAAGATAAGACAAACTTACGGGCATCTTTGAAGAGAGTAGGCCAATAAAAACCGGATTGCAATACCTTATGTGGAGTTCTATCTCCAGCGTGGTGTCCTCCGTAAGCCTCGGAGTGACACTTCCGTAGGATCTGTTCCTGTTCATGCTCAGGTACACAACGCCTAATAACACCATCTACTCCTTCTTTATAAAGATGTGGGTCATCCCAGAAGTAATGTCTTAAATCATAGAAAAACTTCTTCTTTTGCTGGTATGTGAAACTAGGTGGTATAAATTTAGCAACAATGTAATTAGCATAATCAGCATACCATGGAGCAGTACGAGAAGCATTTTTGACATTCAGTTGTTCATGAGGAAAACTATCATCAATGGGTAGTGGGTCATCAAGAACATTTTCTAACCTAGACAAGTTGTCTGCAACGGGGTTCTCAGCTCCCTCTCTATCAATAATATGCAAATCAAATTCTTGTAGCAAGAGAACCCATCTAATAAGTCTAGGTTTAGCAACTTTCTTTTCCATAAGATATTTAATAGCAGCATGATCAGTGTGAATAGTTACTTTAGAATCAACAATATAAGGTCTGAACTTATCACAAGCAAATACAACTGCTAAGAATTCTTTTTCAGTAGTAGCATAATTTCTCTGGGCACTGTCTAGAGTTTTACTAGCATATTGAATAACATTTAATTTCTTATCAACTCTTTGCCCTAGAACAGCACCTACAACATAATCACTAGCATCACACATGATTTCAAAGGGTAAATTCCAATCAGGTGGCTGAACGATAGGTGCAGAGATTAATGCTTTCTTAAGTATTTCAAATGCTTCTACACAATCATCATCAAAGACAAATGGTATATCTTTTTGTAATAGATTAGTCAGAGGCCGAGAAATTTTTGAGAAGTCCTTAATGAACCTCCTATATAAACCGGCATGAACAAGAAAACTTCTTATACCTTTGATGTCCTTGGGACACGACATCTTTTCAATAGCGTCAACTTTAGCTTTATCAACTTCAATACCTCTTTCAGAAATTTTATGCCCCAAGACAATACCTTCATTAACCATAAAGTGGCACTTCTCCCAATTCAAGACAAGATTAGTTTCTTCACATCTCTGCAAAACTCGATCAAGGTTGCTCAAGCAATCATCAAAAGAGGATCCATAAACGGAGAAATCATCCATGAAAAACTCACAAATCTTTTCACAAAAATCAGAGAATATAGCCATCATGCATCTTTGATAGGTAGCAGGTGCATTACATAAACCAAAAGGCATACGTCTATAAGCAAAATTAACGAAAGGGCAAGTAAAAGTGGTCTTTGCTTGATCATCAGCTGACACTGGTATTTGAGAGAAACCAGAGTAACCATCTAGAAAAAAAATGAGTATGTTTGGATAATCTTTCTAGCATTTGATCAATGAAAGGCAAAGAGTAATGATTCTTTTTAGTAGCTTTATTTAATTTGCGGAAACCAATTACCATCCTATAACCTGTAATAATTCTTTGTGGAATCAATTCATCTTTATCATTAGGAACGACAGTAATACCTCCCTTCTTAGGGACACAATGGACAGGACTTACCCACTGACTATCAGGAACGGGGTAAATAATACCTGCCTCAAGGAGCTTTAGTATTTCCTTTCTTACCACTTCTTTCATCTTAGGATTTAGCCGTCGTTGGTGATCAATAACAGGTTTGGCGTCTTTCTCCAGATTTATTTTGTGTTGACATAGAGTGGGACTAATGCCCTTGAGATCATCAAGAGTATATCCAATAGCAGCACGGTGCTTCTTCAGAGTTTTCAATAATTTCTCTTCTTCATGCTCTGAAAGGTTAGCACTAATAATAACAGGATATATCTTCTTTTCATCAAGATAAGCATATTTAAGAGTATCAGGTAATGGTTTAAGCTCAAACATGGGATCACCCTTGGGTGGAGGAGGATCCCCTAGGATTTCAATAGGCAGGTTGTGTTTCAAAATAGGTCCCTGTTTAAAGAATACTTCATCTATTTCCCTTCTTTCATTCATAAACATATCATTTTCATGGTCTAGCAAATATTGTTCTAAAGGATCATTAGGAGGCACAGCAATAGAAGCAAGACCAATTATTTCATCTTTACTAGGCAATTCTTCATCACGGGGTTTTCTACGAAATTTAGAAAAATTAAACTCATGAGACATATCATCCAAACCAATAGTAACAACATCCTTTTCGCAGTCTATCTTAGCATTAACAGTATTCAAGAAGGGTCTACCAAATATAATGGGACAAAAACTATCTTGTGGGGAACCAAGAACAAGAAAATCAGCAGGATATTTAGCTTTCCCACACAAGACTTCAACATCTCTAACAATCCCAATTGGTGAAATTATCTCTATTGGCAAGCTTAATGGTGACATCAATTTCTTCTAACTCAGCGGGTGCAATATCATGCATAATTTCGTGATATAAAGAAATAGGTATTGCACTAGCACTAGCACCCATATCACACAAGCCATGATAACAATGATCTCCTATTTTAACAGAAATAATATGCATGCCTACTACAGGTCTATGTTTATCTTTAGCACCAGGTTTAGCAATTCTAGCAGTCTCATCACAGAAATAAATAACATGCCCATCGATATTATCAGCCAAGAGATCTTTAACCATAGCAATATTAGGTTCAACTTTAACTTGCTCAGGAGGTGTATAAGTTCTAATATTACTTTTACGAACCACAGTTGAAGCTTTAGCATGATCCTTTATTCTAACAGGGAAAGGTGGTTTCTCAACATAAGAAGTAGGAACAATAGGATCATTATAAGTGATAGTCTTTTCTTCAACTTTAATAGGTTCAACTACTTTTCCTTCTATGGGAGGATGATATTTAAACCACTTCTCCTTAGGGAGATCAACATGAGCAGCAAAAGATTCACAAAAAGAAGCTACTATCTCAGAGTCAAGTCCATATTTAGTGCTAAATTTACGGAAAACATCGGTATCCATAAAAGATTTAACACAATCAAACTTAAGTGTTATACCTGACTCCTTACCTTCATCGAGATCCCAATCTTCAGAGTTGCGTTTAATTCTTTCCAATAAATTCCATTTGAATTCAATAGTCTTCATTGTAAAGGAACCAGTACAAGAAGTATCAAGCATGGAGCGATTGTTGTCAGAAAGCCGAGCATAAAAATTTTGAATAATCATTTCTCTTGAGAGCTCGTGATTGGGGCATGAAAATAACATTGACTTAAGCCTCCCCCAAGCTTGAGCGATGCTTTCTCCTTCGCGAGGCCAAAAATTATATATATAATTACGATCACGATGAACAAGATGCATAGGATAAAACTTCTGATGAAATTCCAATTTCAATCGTTTATAGTCCCATGATCCCATATCATCACATAGCCTATACCATGTCAATGCATCTCCCTTCAAAGATAAAGGGAAGACCTTCTTCTTGATAACATCATCGGGCATACCTGCAAGCTTAAATAATCCACAAACTTCATCCACATAGATTAAGTGTAAATCGGGATGCAATGTTCCATCTCCTGCAAAAGGATTAGCTAGCAGTTTCTCTATCATACCCGAAGGAATTTCAAAGTAAACATTTTCAGTAGGTTCAGTAGGTTGAGGAGCAACTATTTGCTCTACTGGTCGGGGTGAAGATACCCCGAACAAGCCCCTCAAAGGATTACTTTCCATAGTAACAAGTGACAGTAAATTTCAGCACACTATATAAATTTTTCCTTACCAAATTCCACCTACCAAAGGCGCTTCACTCCCCGGCAACGGTGCCAGAAAAGAGTCTTGATGACCCACAAGTATAGGGGATCTATCGTAGTCCTTTCGATAAGTAAGAGTGTCGAACCCAACGAGGAGCAGAAGGAAATGACAAGCGGTTTTCAGTAAGGTATTCTCTGCAAGCACTGAAGTTATCGGTAACAGATAGTTTTGTGATAAGGTAATTAATAACGAGTAAAAAGTAACAAGTGTAAATAAAGTGCAGCAAGATGGCCCAATCCTTTTTGTAGCAAAGGACAAGCCTGGACAAACTCTTATATAAAGAAGAGCGCTCCCGAGGACACATGGGAATTATCATCAAGCTAGTTTTCATCATGTTCATATGATTCGCGTTTGGTACTTTGATAATTTGATATGTGGGTGGACTGGTGCTTGGGTGCTGGCCTTACTTGGACAAGCATCCCACTTATGATTAACTCCTATTGCAAGCATCCGCAACTACAAAAGAAGTATTAAGGTAAACCTAACCATAGCATGAAACATATGGATCCAAATCAGCCCCTTACGAAGCAACACATAAACTAGGGTTTAAGCTTCTGTCACTCTAGCAACCCATCATCTACTTATTACTTCCCAATGCCTTCCTCTAGGCCCAAATAATGGTGAAGTGTCATGTAGTCGACGTTCACATAAAACCACTAGAGGAGAGACAACATACATCTCATCAAAATATCGAACGAATACCAAATTCACATGACTACTAATAGCAAGACTTCTCCCATGTCCTCAGGAACAAAAGTAACTACTCACAAAGCATATTCATGTTCATAATCAGATGGGTATTAATATGCATAATGGATCTGAACATATAATCTTCCACCAAATAAACCAACTAGCATCAACTACAACGAGTAATCAACACTACTAGCAACCCACAGGTACCAATCTGAGGCTTTGGGACAAAGATTGGATACAAGAGATGAACTAGGGTTTGAGAGGAGATGGTGTTGGTGAAGATGTTGATGGAGATTGGCCCCCTCCCGATGAGAGGAGCGTTGGTGATGACGATGGCGATGATTTCCCCCTCCCGGAGGGAAGTTTCCCCGGCAGAACAGCTCCGCCGGAGCCCTAGATTGGTTCCGCCAAGGTTCCGCCTCGTGGCAGCGGAGTTTCTCTCGTAAGCTTGCTTATGATTTTTTCTCGGACGAAAGACTTCATATAGCAGAAGATGGGCACCGGAGGGCCACCAGGGGGCCCACGAGGCAGGGGCGTCCCCAGGGGGTAGGGAGCGCCCCCCACCCTCGTGGCCAGGGTGTGGGCCCCCTCTGGTATTTTCTTCGCTCAGTATTTTTTATTATTTCCAAAAATAACTTCCGTGGAGTTTCAGGACTTTTGGAGTTGTGCAGAATAGGTCTCTAATATTTGCTCCTTTTCCAACCCAGAATTCCAGCTGCCGGCATTCTCCCTCTTTATGTAAACCTTGTAAAATAAGAGAGAATAGGCATAAGTATTGTGACATAATGTGTAATAACAGCCCATAATGCAATAAATATCGATATAAAAGCATGACGCAAGATGGACATATGAGTACCCAACAGTTTCTTTTGGGTATCCTATGAGGACGCACTTCTCCGATTTGGGTTCGAGCTTATTAGCTTGAAGCTTTTTCACATAAGCCTCGCAACCCCAAACTTTAAGAAACGACAGATTAGTTTTCTTGCCAAACCACAGTTCATATGGTGTTGTCTCAACGGATTTAGACGGTGCCCTATTTAATGTGAATGTAGCTATCTCTAATGCATAACTCCAAAACGATAGTGGTAAATCAGTAAGAGACATCATAAATCGCACCATATCCAATAAAGTACGGTTACGATGTTCGGACACACCATTACGTTGTGGTGTTCCAGGTGGCGTGAGTTGTGAAACTATTCCACATTGTTTTAAATGAAGGCCAAACTCGTAACTCAAATATTCGCCTCCGCGATCAGATTGTAGAAACTTTATTTTCTTGTTACGATGATTATCCAATTCACTCTGAAATTTTTTGAACTTTTCAAATGTTTCAGACTTGTGTTTCATCAAGTAGGTATACCCATATCTTCTCAAATCATCTGTGAAGGTTAGAAAATAACGATACCCGCCGCGAGCCTCAACACTCATCGGACCGCATACATTGGTATGTATTATTTCCAATAAGTCATTGGCTCGCTCCATTGTTTCGGAGAACGGAGTTTTAGTCATCTTGCCCATGAGGCATGGTTCACAAGTATCAAATGTTTCATAACCAAATGTTCCAAAAATCCATCCGTATGGAGTTTCTTCATGCGCTTTACACCAATATGACCTAAACGGCAGTGCCACAAGTGTGTTGCACTATCATGATCAACTTTGCATCTTTTGGCATCAATATTATGAATATGTGTATTACTACGATCGAGATTCAATAAACCATTTACATTGGGTGCATGACCATAGAAGGTTTTATTCATGTAAACAGAACAACAATTATTTTCTGATTTAAATGAATAACCGTATTGCAATAAACATGATCCAATCATATTCATGCTCAACGCAAACACCAAATAACATTTATTTAGGTTCAACACTTATCCCGAAGGTAGAGGGAGTATGCGATGGTGATCTTATCAACCTTGGAATCTCTTCCAACAACATCGTCACTTCGCCCTCAACTAGTGTCTGTTCATTTTGTAACTCCTGTTCCGAGTTAGTAATCTTAGCAAGTAAACCGGTATCAAATACCCAGGGGCTACTATGAACACTAGTAAAGTACACATCAATAACATGTATATCAAATATACCTTTGTTCACTTTGCCATCCTTCTTATCCGCCAAGTATTTGGGGCAGTTCCACTTCCAGTGACGATTTCCTTTGCAGTAGAAGCACTCAGTTTCAGGCTTGGGTCCAGCTTTGGGCTTCTTCATGGGAGTGGCAACTTCCTTGCCATTCTTCTTGAAGTTCCCTTTCTTTCCCTTGCCCTTTTTCTTGAAACTAGTGGTCTTTTTTATCATCAACACTTGATGTTCTTTCTTTATTTCTACCTTCACTGATTTCAGCATCACGAAGAGGTTTGGGAATCATTTTCGTCATCTCTCGCATATTATAATTCATCATGAAGTTCTAGTAACTTGGTGGTAGTGACTAGAGAACTTTGTCAATCACTATCTTATCTGGAAGATTAACTCCCACTTGATTCAAGCGATTGTAGTACCCAGACATTCTGAGCACATGCTCACTAGCTATGCTATTCTCCTCCATCTGGTAGGAAAAGTACTTGTCAGAGGTTTCATATCTCTTAACACGGGCATGAGTCTGAAATATATTTTCAGCTCTTGGAACATCTCATATGCTCCATGGCATTCAAAACATTTTTGTAGTCCCGGTTCTAAGCCGTAAACATTGGTGCACTAGACTATCAAGTAGTCATCATACCGAGCTTGTCAAACGTTCATAACGTGTGTATTGGCTCCTGCAATAGGTCTGTCACCTAGTGGTGCATCAAGGACATAATTCTTTTGTGCAACAATGAGGATAATCCTCAGATCACAGACCCAGTCCGCATCATTGCTACTATCATCTTTCAATTTAGTTTTCTCTAGGAGCATATCAAAATAAATAGGAGCTATATTGCGAGCTATTGATCTACAACATAGATATGCAAATACTATCAGGACTAAGTTCATGATAAATTAAGTTCAATTAATCATATTACTTAAGAACTCCCACTTAGATTGACATCCCTCAAGTCATCTAAATGATACGTGATCCAAATCAACTAAACCATGTCCGATCATCAAGTGAGATGGAGTAGTCATCAATGGTGAACATCTATATGTTGATCATATCTGTCGGGACGCCGATCCTAAGTCACACCGATCTAGCATGTAACTCATCATATCACTTTGCGGCCTCACGCACGGTATTCCCACGGGTGCCACCTTACCTGGCCCGGGACCGTTTGCGCCTTTTGACTCACGTATATGATAGTGTTGCTAGCATCCATATGACAGAGAACCCGGGCCGACATGACTAGTTGTAAACCCAAAGTGGCACTAACTTACAGGGACAGGCATACTTGACCCAGCAACGAACGTGTCGGTCATCACCGAGTGAATCCGGGCTATAGCAACTAGGCTAACAGGACTTCGGGAACCCGGGCTGTAGCAGGCTAGCAGGACTCCGGTAGACACCGCGTGACATTTCCCCGAAGGGACAGACACAGGAACGAAGAAGGACACATGCTGGCCAGTCTAAGTGTTCCGGAGCAGTAGCAACTGGGCTAACAGGACTCCGGTAATCCGGGCTGTAGCAGACTACCATGGCTCAGTGGAAGCACTAGACTACATTTCCCCATAAGAAAGGCTACCAAGGATAGACAACTAGGTTGTCGGATCCCACACATAGCAATACACGTCACACGTACGCATAACATGCAAGTATGTGCTGTACAACATGGCATCACAACATAACTTGAACTCATATAGATAAAGGCCCAGAAGAGCCACATAGCATTTAATACAAACAGGGGTCTCATGACCCATCATTCAGAGCATACAAGCAACGGAAGCATTACATGTCTGAGTACAGCCAACTATAAAAGAAAAAGGCTAAGAAGCCTGACTATCTACAAGACCCTCCCAAGGGTACAAGATCGTTGCTGAGGTAACAAGCTAGTCGTCGAAGTCCATGCAGAACTACTACTGAGACAGAAGTCTCATCTGCAAAAACATAAATTAAGCAACGTGAGTACAAAGGTACTCAGCAAGACTTACATCAGATCCTATCATACATGCATTAGTATCAAGGAGGCAATGTGGGGTTCAGTTGCAGCAAGCCAGCTTTGACTCAGTGGCTAACCTATTCTACGACTACGGGTAACTTCTTTGAGGTAAGAAAGCGCACACGAGTCCACTAATCACCACATCAATACACCACTATGGATTCATTCCCGTCTCCCTACGAGAAGGCCATCCATAGTACTCACACTTGTCTTGAGCATTTTAGAGTAACCACTTCAAGTTGTCTATGTACCACGTAAGCATCCAAGAAGTCCATAACCGCGGACCCGGCTATTCGAATAGATCATGTTAACCCTGCAGGGGTGTACTTCTTCACACACGCTCTCGCCACTTACTGCCATGTACACGTCATGTATCTCGGCAACCTTCAAGCGGAAGCCTAGCGAGGGTGTCGGCCACGACCTGACTAACCACACAAGACTCTAGTCCAGGTTCATCGCCTATTCGGGTTCCATCCGCAAGGAGATCCGGCCGGGGTTTCACTCACGGCCCCAAACGATGTGTGCAGGGTTCCCAAGCCCACCTCGCCGGATGGATGTATGCTTGGTACACCGTGCCACTTGTGCCTAGTCTGTCCCAAGCCCACCTGGCCGGGTGCCACTTGGTAGACTACTAACACTACCTACAAACACCAGAAACTATTTGCAACTCCTGGACCAAGTTGGTTAATAAGTCGAGAGGGGCACTTAAGCATTCCAATGCGTGGTAGTATCTAGTCATTGGACAATATACACAGAACTTAGTGCTTAAGGATGGTTCCAGTGAGACGGCTCACCATGTACTCCTACATGGCCTCTCACCGCTACCTTTACCAAATCGTGTTCACACACTTAACTCTCAGCACCAGAACCTATCGTAACACTCAAATTCATTCCCAATGAATCAGACCTGACACAACTCTAAGAAACAGCAGGCATGGCATGGTAGGAACACAACATGGCTCAATCAACTCCTACACATGCTAGTGGGTTTCAACTATTTACTGTGGCAATGACAGGTCATGCAGAGGAATGGGTTCAACTACCACAACATAAAGTAGCAGTTGAATCGTTGTTGTCCTAATGCAATAAAAGAGAGCAGGAGCGAGAGAGTGGGATTGTATCGGAATGAACAAGTGGGTTTGCTTGCATGATAAATCGACAGTAGAGCACTGCTCTTCAGACAGGTACTCTCGAACACTCTCTGGAGCAGGACCTATCAAGAATGGTGGCGGTAATCAATACACAAGCATATGCAACAATATGATGCATGATCATGGCATGTAGATGTGAAGTGGTTTGTGCTAATGTAACCAACAACAAGTTCAATGGAGCTCATTTGAATCAAGGATTCAAATGCAACTCCAAACTTAAGCATTTGAAATGCCCTCTATGTGTTTTCACTTATACAGGCTGTATAAGTTGGTTTGACATGCATGAAACTGGTACAGACGGATAAATTGAATTTTCCTGATAATTTTTCATATATAGATTATTTCAATCTGAGCTACGGTTGAATTTATATGAATTTTAGAAGTTTTGCTAATTTTCTGGAATTTCCAAAATAGAAATAATCCAGAAATTGATTAATTGCGTTAGCATGACATCATCACTACGTCAGCGAGTCAACAGGGCTGACCAGAGTCAAACCTGACGTGTGGGGTCCACACGTCAGTGACACAGTGTTAAACAGGGGGGTTATTACTAATCTAATTAAAAGATTAGGGCGCAGGGGCCCACTGTCAGTGTCAGGGTTTAGTTAAATGGTGATTAGCCTTAAGCTAATCACCTGGTAGGCCGGGCCCGCATGTCAGGCCGGCGAGGTCATCACCGGCGACCTCTGGTCGCGGCAGAGTCCGCGCTGGAGGGCACGGGGGCGGCGGCTGAGAGCACCGGGGCATAGCCCGTGCTCTCCCGCATCTAGTGGGGCAGGTGGGAGGAGCTGGGGAGGCCGGAGCTCGCCGGAGCAGAGCTCGCGGTGGCGGGCGGAGCACAGCTCCGAGCGGGGGCAGGCTACGGGGCACGATAGAGCGAGCTCAGGGGCTCTGCGGCCTCCTCGAGTTGCAAGGAAGACGGTGAGCTGCTCGGGAACGACCTGCGGTGGCTCTGGCCACGGCGGCGACATGATCGGCGGTGAGGAGCTACGGCCATGGCGGGGAACGGAGCTGGAGCGTGCAAAAACGAGGGGGAGATGAGGGGTTCGGTAGAGGAGCTCACGGCGAGGCTGTCGGTGATCTCAACATGCTCGATTGCGGCTTGGAGGCGACGGGATGTCGATGGCGATCTCCGGCGGCCAACGATGAAGACGACGGCGGTGACGGCTCCACGGGGCGTCCAGCGACGCGTGGCTTGATGGAGAGCACGAGGCCGATGGTGCGGGGCTGTTGGGCTTGTCGGAGAGGCGAGGCCGCGGCGGTGGGCGCGGCAACAGCAAGCGGCGGCGATGGGCGCGTTTGGTCCAGCGAGAGAGAGAGCGGAGGAGGCAGGGAACGGGGGGTGAGAGTGAGAGGGTGGGGCTCAGGGACGTGCGTGGTGTCCTTAGCCAACTCCAGGCGGTCGGCGGCAAGCAGGAGGTGGCGATGCACGTGTGTGCGCGCTGCGGGCACACGCCCCTGTCCTCCTGGCGTGGTGGAGACGATGACTGGCGTCGTCGAGTCAGCTGGGCCGAACTGCTGGGCCGATCTGGTAAGTGGCCCACGTAAATCTCTCTCCCTTTCTGTTTTCTTTTCTATTTTTGACATTTTTCTGATTTAGTAAAATACTAAACCAATTTATTTTCTTCTGAAAATTATTGTAGGAACTAATTGGATTATTCCAAAGCCCCACAGTAAAAATCGGAATTATTGGACATATATAATATATATAACATATATATATCCTCTGCAAATATTTACTGGATTAACTCAAATGGCCAAAAATAAATACTTCTGAGCTCCCAAAAATATTGGTTGGAATTTTACCTCTGGCCAATATTTTTAGAGAAAAACAGGAACATTTTCTTGGGCCAAATTGAAGCAATTTTTATCTTGATCATTTTCAAAAAGATTTTTGAGGCTTTCACAAATCCCCATTTCAAATTTAAATGAAATTTAAACATGATGCACACCTGACTAGCTAGTCTAGGTCATACCAGAACTAGGGATGTGACAACTCGCCCCCACTTGAAAGAATCTCATCCCGAGATTCAGGGGTCGATGGAAAGGTGGGGTACTCCAGTCGAAGACGATCTTCTCGCTCCCAAGTAGCTTCTCTCTCGGAATGATGAGACCACTGAACCTTGATAAACTTGATGTTCTGACGTCGGGTAACATGCTCTGCTTCATCAAGAATGCGAACCGGATACTCTCGGTAAGTGAGGTTATCTTGGAGATCAAGCGTTTCGTGGTCCACTCCGCGGATGGGATCCGAGAAGCAACGCCTGAGTTGAGAGACGTGGAAGACATCATGCGCTCGAGAAAGAGGTGGGGGTAGTTCCAACTGGTAGGCAACCTCTCCTTGTTTAGCGAGAATGCGAAAAGGACCAATGTAACGAGGAGCCAACTTGCCCTTGATACCGAAGCGATGGGCACCCTTTAAAGGGGTAACCCGAAGGTAAGCCTTGTCGCCAACCTCATAAGTCATTTCCTTATGACGATGGTCATACTGGCTCTTTTCACAAGATTAGGCTGTTTTCAAATTCTCACGAATGATGTGAACCTGCTCTTCTGCCTCCTGGATCATGTCCGGTCCAAAGAATTGTCTTTCACCGGTTTCTGACCAGTTCAAAGGTGTTCGACATCTTTGTCCATACAGAATCTCGAAAGGAGCTTTCTTGAGACTAGATTGGTAGCTATTGTTATAAGCAAACTCGGCGAAAGGAAGACACTTCTCCCAATCCATACCGAATGAGATAACGCAAGCTCTAAGCATGTCTTCGAGAATTTGGTTCACCCGTTCCTCCTGACCACTTGACTGAGGATGGAAAGCGGCACTGAAAGAAAGATGGGTGCCCATGGCAGTCTAGAAACTCTCCCAGAAATGAGAAGTGAAAAGACTACCACGGTCTGAATTGATCTCTAGTGGAACACCATGTAGTGATACTATCCGATAAATATATAAGTCAGCGAGCTAACTAGCAGTGATACTCTCTCGAACAGGTAGGAAGTGAGCCACTTTGGAAAGACGATCAATGACTACGAAGATAGCATTATTCCCTCTCTTGGTCCAGGGAAAGTCGGTGATGAAGCATACCAACTTTATCCCATTTCCACTCAGGAATAGCTAAAGGCTGAAGGGTGCCAGCAGGCCTCTGATGTTCTGCCTTAACGCGACGACACACGTCATAGTTAGCAATGAACTTAGCGATTTCTCTCTTCATCCTAGTCCACTAGAACCACTGGCGTAGGTCCTGATACATCTTAGTACTACCGGGATGAATCGTGAGAGGAGATTCATGAGCCTCCTTAAGGATCAGTTGTCACAGATGTTGATTCTTGGGAACCACCAAGTGATTCTCAAAGAAAACAACACCTCGATGATCTATAGAGAAACTTCCACCAACTCCCTTCTTAATGTTTCTCTTAATGCGAATAACACCCCTATCAAACTTCTGGTCAGTAATGATCTGATCCACAAGAGTAGGTTTCGCCACCAAGGTAGAAAGGAATTCCTGAGGAGCAATGTGAAGGTTAAGCTTACAGAATTCCTCATGAAGAAGTGGTTGGCCCTGCTGCAACATAAGATTGTTGCAATAGGACTTACGACTTAGCGCATCAGCCATGACATTTCCCTTGCCTGGGGTGTAGGTAATCCCTAAGTCGTAATCTGAGATCAACTCCAACCAACGTCTTTGCCTAAGGTTCAAATCTGGTTGGGTGAAGATATACTTGAGACTCTGGTGATCGGTGTAAATCTCGCAACGTTTACCAAGAAGGTAATGTCGCCAAGTCTTCAGTGCAAAGACTACGGCTGCAAGCTCTAGATCATGTGTAGGATAATTATCCTCATGTGGATGCAACTGTCGAGATGCATAGGCAATCACATGACGATCCTGCATAAGAATGCAACCTAGTCCCTGTGAGGCGTCACAGTAGATAACAAAGTCTTTAGTGAAATCTGGTGGCACAAGTATGGGAGCAGAAGACAGGTGTCTTTTCAGTTCCTGAAAGCTGTACTCACACTGTGGGGACCACTCAAACTTTTTATCTTTCCTAAGAAGTTCTGTGAGGGGTTTGGCCACTTTAGAGAAGTTTTCAACAAAGCGGCGACAATAATTGGCTAGACCAAGGAAACTCCTAACTTGTTTAACTATTTCAGGTGGAGTCCAATCAAGGACGGCCTGAACTCTCTCGGGATTGACAGCAATGAACTTACCAGAGATCACGTGGCCCAGATAGGTCACTTCTGGCAGCCAAAATTCGCACTTGGAGAACTTGGCATAAAGGCGGTGCTCTCTGAGTTTTTCTAGCACAAGTCTAAGATGTTCGGCATGCTCTTCCTTGTTCTTCGAGTAAATAAGGATATCATCGAGGTAAACCACGACGAACTTATCTAAGTACTCCATGAAGATCGAGTTCATCAAGCGGGAGAATGTGGCTGGAGCATTGGTTAGACCAAAGGACATGATGGTGTACTCTTACTGGCCATAACGAGTGACAAAAGCCGTTTTAGGAATGTCCCTGTTTCTGATCTTTATTTGGTGGTAGCCTAACCTGAAATCCATCTTGGAAAATACTGAGGATCCAGCGAGTTGATCATACAGGTCGTTGATCCTGGGGAGCGGATACTTGTTCTTTATCATGACCAAATTAACGGGATGATAATCTACAACCATCCGGTCCGTACCATCCTTCTTCTTGACGAAGAGGACGGGGCAAGCCCAAGGAGAAGAACTAGGATGGATGAAACCCTTTTGCAAGGACTCATCAAGTTGTTTCTTAAGCTCGGCTAATTCTAAGGGTGCCATCTTGTAAGGTCTCCTAGAAATTGGAGCGGTTCCTGGGATAAGATCTATGACAAACTCTACATCTCTGTCAGGCGGAATGCCTGCAATTCTGGAAAGACATCCGGAAAGTCATGGACTACCGGGATATCTTCAAGGTCTGGGAGAGGGCTGGCATTAAGAGAATAGAGTTGGCGCTTTGCAACTCTTGTGGAGACAGTTACTATCTTGCCAGATGGGTGTGTAAGCTGAACAGACCTGGTGAAACAATCAATCTTGGCATGATGAGCTGTCATCCAGTCCATACTCAAGATGATGTTAATATTCGAATACTTGAGAGATATCAAGGAAGCAAGGACTACAAGTCTGTCAACATGGATTTCATTGCCATAACTTATCCTAGAAGTTTGCCATTAGGATCCAGGAGTTTGAATGAGTAGTGGGGACGACATATCACAAAATGACATGTCATGCAAGCGGGCATAGCTTTCGGAAATGAAGGAATGAGATGCTGCAGTATCGAACAGAACCGATGCTGGATGACAGTTGACAAGGAGTGTACCAAGAACGACATCTGGATCATCATGAGCATCTTTAGCTGAGACGTGATGCACACGTCCACGTTCACTAGGAGCTGACTTGGCACTGATCATCTTGTGTGATGGCTTACCACGGCCAACAGACTTCTCGGGCTAGGTGGAGCAACACTGGTCTGAGTGCAAATATGGACAATGTGCCCTGGCTCTCCGCACTTGTAACAAATCTTGGAGGTAGGACGTGGACCCGCATTGGCAGGCGGTCCACCAATAGGCCTGGGTGGAGCATAAAACTGAACCGGGTGAGGCGCCACATAAGATGGCCTCGGTGTTAAACCGGGTGGAAGAGCAGAGTTCGGAACCCAAATCCGGCACTTCTGAGAACTAGAATCAGAGGAAGAACCCATATCACGAGTGTGCTTACGAGACTCCTCGTAAGTGAGCTGAGCTGTCTCTGCATTAATGGCCCTGTTCACAAGAGCCTGGAAAGTATCACAATGATGCAGGTGGAGATCACGATGCAACTTGGGGTTGAGACCCTTCCGGAACCTAGCCTGCTTCTTGGCGTCTGTGGACACCTCCTCTGTAGCATAGCGGGCGAGGTTCTCAAACTCTCTACTGTAAGCATCAACAACCATCTTACTCTAGGTGAAACTACAGAACTCTTCTCTCTTGCGATCGATGAGGGCTTGAGGAATGTGATGCTCGCGAAAGGCCTTAGTGAAATCTCTCCAAGTAGGAATCTGACCGGCTGGAAGCATAGCCTCATAGTTCTGCCACCAAAGACTAGTAGGACCCTCTAGGTGATATGTAGCATAGGTCACCTTGTCACCTTCAGCTACGCTCGCGGAACATAGCTTGTGGGTGATACTACGGAGCCAGTCATCTGCATCGAGTGGCTCAATGGAATGATGGAAGGTGGGTGGGTTCAAACCAATGAAGTCGGTAATGGAAACCAACTCATTACACCGATGTGTGGTGTTCTGCTCAATCCATGCCAACAAGTGGTTAGACTCACGCTTGTTCCTCTCAATCTCTAACATGAACTCTGCCAATGAAGGCTGGTCGGGAGGATCCTCCTCATCCCTACCACCTCCATGGTTCAGGCTACGAGCAACAGAACTTCGGTTAGCTGATGACATCCTGAGAACGAACCAAGGACGGAATCAACATCAACTATCGGATGCAGTATGTAGCACAAGGAAATTAGTATCTCTCGAACTCCTAGGACAATTCCGGCAGCATAACGGCAGCAAAATGCTCAAAATGAGACATTCTGCAAATGATGGGGTAGTACCACAACTCAACATCATCACTCAAGGTTCTGAGATAGTACTAATCAACTACACCGGAAGTACTCGGAAACTGGAGTATGACTTTCATCAACCAATCCTATGAGACTACAGAGTAGTAACACGTGATCCTGATAGACGAAAGAGAAAGCCTAGTTCCTTAACCCTGTAGGAAAGATATGATGACTCAGATCAGAAGGCATAAGGTATAAGGAGTAAAACGAGCCATACGTTCCCTTCCACAATCAATTCCCCTATATAACTAAAGAATTTCTAGACTCAACTTCGACCAGTTTGGCTTGGTAAACCTACAGGCAGTCAGGCTCTGATACCAAAGCTGTCGGGACCCCGATCCTAAGTCACACCGATCTAGCATGTAACACATCATATCACTTTGCGGCCTCACGCACGGTATTCCCATGGGTTCCACCTTACCTGGCCCGGGGCCGTTTGCGCCTTTTGGCTCACGTATATGATAGTGTCGCTAGCATCCATATGACAGAGAACCCGGGCCGACATGACTAGTCGTAAACCCAAAGTGGCACTAACTTACAGGGACAGGCATACATGACCCAGCAACGAACGTGTCGGTCATCAGCGAGTGATTCCGGGCTGTAGCAACTGGGCTAACAGGACTCCGGGAACCCGGGCTGTAGCAGGCTAACAGGACTCCGATAGACACCGCGTGACATTTCCTCGAAGAGACAGACACAGGAAGGACACATGCTGGCCAGTCTAAGTGTTCCGGCGCAGTAGCAACTGGGCTAACAGGACTCCGATAATCCGGGTTGTAGCAGACTACCATGGCTCAGTGGAAGCACTAGACTACATTTCCCCATAAGAAAGGCTACCAAGGATAGACAACTAGGTTGTCAGATCCCACACATAGCAATACATGTCACACGTACGCATAACATGCAAGTATGTGCTGTACAACATGGCATCACAACATAACTTGAACTCATATAGATAAAGGCCCAGAAGAGCCACATAGCATTTAATACAAACAGGGTCTCATTACCCATCATTCAGAGCCTACAAGCAACGGAAGCATTACATGTCTGAGTACAACCAACTATAAAAGAAAACGGCTAAGAAGCCTGACTATCTACAAGACCCTCCCAAGGGTACAAGATCGTTGCTGAGGTAACAAGCTAGTCGTCGAAGTCCATGCAGAACTACTACTGAGACAGAAGTCTCATCTGCAAAAACATAAATTAAGCAATGTGAGTACAAAGGTACTCAGCAAGACTTACATCAGATCCTATCATACATGCATTAGTATCAAGGAGGCAATGTGGGGTTCAGTTGCAGCAAGCCAGCTTTGACTCAACCTATTCTACGACTACGGGTAACTTCTTTGAGGTAAGAAAGCGCACACGAGTCCACTAATCACCACATCAATACACCACTATGGATTCATTCCCGTCTCCCTACGAGAAGGCCATTCATAGTACTCACACTTGTCTTGAGCATTTTAGAGTAACCACTTCAAGTTGTCTATGTACCACGTAAGCATCCAAGAAGTCCATAACGGCGGACCCGGCTATTCGAATAGATCATGTTAACCCTGCAGGGGTGTACTTCTTCACACACGCTCTCGCCACTTACCGCCATGTACACGTCATGTATCTCGTCAACCTTCAAGCGGAAGCCTGGCGAGGGTGTCGGCCACGACCTGACTAACCACACAAGACTCTAGTCCAGGTTCATCGCCTATTCAGGTTCCATCCGCAAGGAGATCCGGCCGGGGTTTCACTCACGGCCCCAAACGATGCGTGCAGGGTTCCCAAGCCCACCTCGCCGGATGGATCTATGCTTGGTACACCGTGCCACTTGTGCCTATTCTGTCCCAAGCCCACCTGGCCGGGTGCCACTTGGTAGACTACTAACACTACCTACAAACACCAGAAACTATTTGCAACTCCTGGACCGAGCTCAAGTTGGTTAATAAGTCGAGAGGGGCACTTAAGAATTCCAATGCGTGGTAGTAGCTAGTCATTGGACAACATACACAGAACTCAGTGCTTAAGGACAGTTCCAGTGAGACAACCCACCATGCACTCCTACATGGCCTCTCACCGCTACCTTTACCAAATCGGGTTCACACACTTAAATCTCAGCACCAGAACATATCGTAACACTCCAATTCATTCCCAATGAATCAGACCTAACACAACTCTAAGCAATAGCAGGCATGGCATGGTAGGAACACAGCATGGCTCAATCAACTCCTACACATGCTAGTGGTATTTACTGTGGCAATGACAGGTCATGTAGAGGAATGGGTTCAACTACCGCAACATAAAGTAGCAGTTGAATCTTTGTTGTCCTAATGCAATAAAAGAGAGTAGGAGCAAGAGAGTGGGAGTGTATCAGAATGAACAAGGGGGTTTGCTTGCCTGATAAATCGACAGTAGAGCACTGCTCTTCAGACAGGTACTCTCGAACACTCTCCGGAGCAGGACCTATTGAGAATAACGGTGGCGGCAATCAATACACAAGCATACGCAACAATATGATGCATGATCATGGCATGTAGATGTGAAGTGGTTTGTGCTAATGTAACCAGCAACAAGTTCAATGGAGCTCATTTGAATCAAGGATTCAAATGCAACTCCAAATTTAGCATTTGAAATGCCCTTTATGTGTTTTCACTTATACAGCATGTATAAGTTGGTTTGACATGCATGAAACTGGTACAGACGGATAGATTGAATTTTCTTGATAATTTTTCATATATAGATTATTTCAATCTGAGCTACGGTTGAATTTATATGAATTTTAGAAGTTTTGCTAATTTTCTGGAATTTCCAAAATAGAAATAATCCAGAAATTGATTAATTGCGTTAGCATGATGTCATCACTACGTCAGCGAGTCAACAGGGCTGACCAGAGTCAAACCTGACGTGTGGGGTCCACACGTCAGTGACACACTGTTAAATAGGGGGGGTTATTACTAATCTAATTAAAAGATTAGGGCGCAGGGGCCCACTGTCAGTGTCAGGGTTTAGTTAAATGGTGATTAGCCTTAAGCTAATCACCTGGTAGGCCGGGCCCGCATGTCAGGCCGGCGAGGTCATCACCGGCGACCTCTGGTCGCGGCAGAGTCCGCGCTGGAGGGCACGGGGGCGGCGGCTGAGAGCACCGGGGCATAGCCCGTGCTCTCCCGCATCTAGTGGGGCAGGTGGGAGGAGCTGGGGAGGCCGGAGCTCGCCGGAGCAGAGCTCGCGGTGGCGGGCGGAGCACAGCTCCGAGCGGGGGCAGGCTACGGGGCACGATAGAGCGAGCTCAGGGGCTCTGCGGCCTCCTCGAGTTGCAAGGAAGACGGTGAGCTGCTCGGGAACGAGCTGCGGTGGCTCTGGCCACGGCGGCGACATGATCGGCGGTGAGGAGCTACGGCCATGGCGGGGAACGGAGCTGGAGCGTGCAAAAACGAGGGGGGAGATGAGGGGTTCGGTAGAGGAGCTCACGGCGAGGCCGTCGGTGATCTCAACATGCGTTAGCATGACATCATCACTACGTCAGCGAGTCAACAGGGCTGACCAGAGTCAAACCTGACGTGTGGGGTCCACACGTCAGTGACACAGTGTTAAACAGCGGGGTTATTACTAATCTAATTAAAAGATTAGGGCGCAGGGGCCCACTGTCAGTGTTAGGGTTTAGTTAAATGGTGATTAGCCTTAAGCTAATCACCTGGCAGGCCAGGCCCGCATGTCAGGCCGGCGAGGTCATCACCGGCGACCTCTGGTCGCGGCAGAGTCCGCGCTAGAGGGCACGGGGGCGGCGACTGAGAGCACCGGGGCGTAGCCCGTGCTCTCCCGCATCTAGTGGGGCGGCGGGCGGAGCACAGCTCCGAGCGGGCGCAGGCTACGGCGCACGGCAGAGCGAGCTGAGGGGCTGTACGGCCTCCTCGAGTTGCAAGGAAGACGGTGAGCTGCTCGGGAACAAGCTGTGGTGGCTCTGGCCACGGCGGCGACATGATCGACGACGAGGAGCTACGGCCATGGCGGGGAACGGAGCTGGAGCGTGCAAAAATGAGAGGGGAGAAGAGGGGTTCGGTAGAGGAGCTCACGGCGAGGCCGTCGGTGATCTCAGCGCGCTCGGGGACGGCTTGGAGGCGACGGGATGTCGGTGGCGATCTCTGGCGGCCGATGATGAAGACGACGGCGGTGACGGCTCCACTGGGCGTCCGGCGACGCGTGGCTTGACGAAGAGGACGAGGATGACGGCGCAGAGCTGTTGGACTTCTCGGAGAGGCGAGGCCGCGACAACAGCGAGCGGCGGCGACGGGCGCGTTCGGTCCAGCGAGAGAGAGAGCGGAGGAGGCAGGGAATGGGGGTGAGAGTGAGAGGGGTGGGGCTCAGGGACGTGCGTGGCGTCCTCAGCCAACTCCAGGCGGTCGGCGGCTAGCAGGAGGTGGCGATGCACGTGTGTGTGCACCGTGGGCACACGCCCCTGTCCTCCTGGTGCGGTGGAGACGATGACTGGCGTCGGCCAGTCAGCTGGGCTGAACTGCTGGGCCGATCTGGTAAGTAGCCCAAGTAAATCTCTCTCCCTTTCTGTTTTCTTTTCTATTTCTGACATTTGTTTCTGATTTAGTAAAATACTAAACCAAATTATTTTCTTCTGAAAATTATTGTAGGAAATAATTGGATTATTCCAAAGCCCCACAGTAAAAATCTGAATTATTGGGCATATATAATATATATAACATATATATATCCTATACAAATATTTGCTGGATTAACTCAAATGGCCAAAAATAAATACTTCTGAGCTCCCAAAAATATTGGTTGGAATTTTACCTCTGGCCAATATTTTTAGAGAAAAACAGGAACATTTTCTTGGGCCAAATTGAAGCAATTTTTATCTTGATCATTTTCAAAAAGATTTCTGAGGCTTTCACAAATCACCATTTCAAATTTAAATGAAATTTAAACATGATGCACACCTGACTAGCTAGTCTAGGTCATACCAGAACTAGGGATGTGACAATATCTGAAGGAAATATGCCCTAGAGGCAATAATAAAGTTATTATTTATTTCCTTATTTCATGATAAATGTTTATTATTCATGCTAGAATTGTATTAACCGGAAACTTAGTACATGTGTGGATACATAGACAAACATAGTGTCACTAGTATGCCTCTACTTGACTAGCTCATTGAATCAAAGATGGTTATGATTCCTAACCATAGACATGAGTTGTCATTTTATTAACGGGATCACATCATTAGAGAATGATATGATTGACTTGACCCATTCCGTTAGCTTAGCACTTGATCGTTTAGTATGTTGCTATTGCTTTCTTCATGACTTATACATGTTCCTATGACTATGAGATTATGCAACTCCCGAATACCGGAGGAGCACTTTCTGTGCTACCAAATGTCACAACGTAACTGGGTGATTATAAAGGTGCTCTACAGGTGTCTTCGATGGTACTTGTTGAGTTGGCATAGATCGAGATTAGGATTTGTCACTCCGATTTTCGGAGAGGTATCTCTGGGCCCTCTTGGTAATGCACATCACTATAAGCCTTGCAAGTAATGTAACTAATGAGTTAGTTGCGGGATGATGCATTACAGAATGAGTAAAGATACTTGCCGGTAACGAGATTGATCTAGGTATTGAGATACCGACGATCGAATCTCGGGCAAGTAACATACCGATGACAAAGGGAACAACGTATGTTCTTATGCGGTTTGACCGATAAAGATCTTCGTAGAATATGTGGGAGCCAATATGAACATCCAGGTTTCGCTATTGGTTATTGACCTGAGACGTGTCTCGGTCATGTCTACATAGTTCTCGAACCTGTAGGGTCCGCACGCTTAATGTTCAGTGACGATCGGTATTATGAGTTTATATGTTTTGATGTACCGAAGGTTGTTCGGAGTCCCGGATATGATCACGGACATGACGAGGAGTCTCAAAATGGTCGAGACATAAAGATGAATATATTGGATGACTAAGTTTGGACATCGGAATGGTTCCGAGTGAGTTCAAGCATTAACCGGACTACCAGGGGGGTTACCTGAACCCCCCGGGGAGTATATGGGCCTTATTGGGCTTTAGGGGAGAGAGAGGGGGGCTGCCTAGGGCAGGCCGCCCCCCCCCCCCAAGGCCTAGTCTGAATTGGACTAGGGGGAGGGGCGGCGCCCCCTCCTTCCTTCTCTTCTCTCCTACTCCTACTACTTGGAAGGGGGGAATCCTACTCCCGGTGGGAGTAGGACTCCCCAGGGCGCGCCATAGTAGAGGGCCAGCCTCGTCCTCCCTCCATCCTTTATATACGTGGTCACGGGGCACCCCATAGACATAAGTTAATCCATGATCCCTTAGCCGTGTGCGGTGCCCCCCTCCACCATAATCCACCTCGGTCATATCGTCGTAGTGCTTTGACGAAGCCCTGCGCCGGTAGCTTCATCATCACCGTCATCACGACGTCATGCTGACGAAGCTCTCCCTCGATAGTCTGCTGGATCGTGAGTTCGTGGGACGTCACCGAGCCGAATGTGTGCAGATCGCGGAGGTGCCGTACTTTCGGTGCTAGGATCGGTCGATCGTGAAGACGTACGACTACATCAACCGCGTTGTCCTAACGCTTCCTCTTACGGTCTACGAGGGTACGTAGACAACACTCTCCCCTCTCGTTGCTATGCATCACCATGATCTTGCGTGTGCGTAAGAAATTTTGGAATTACTACGTTCCCCAACAGTGGCATCCGAGCCAGGTTTATGCGTAGATGTTATATGCACGAGTAGAACACAAATGAGTTGTGGGCGATAATAGCCACACTGCTTACCAGCATGTCATACTTTGATTCGGCAGTATTGTTGGATGAAGCGGCCCGGACCGACATTACGCGTACGCTTACGCGAGACTAGTTCTACCGACGTGCTTCGCACACAGGTGGCTGGCGGGTGTCAGTTTCTCCAACTTTAGTTGAATCGAGTGTGGCTACTCCCGGTCCTTGTTGAAGGTTAAAACAGCACATACTTGACAAAAAATCGTTGTGGTTTCAATGCGTAGGTAAGAACAGTTCTTGCTCAGCCCGTAGCAGCCACGCAAAACTTGCAACAATAGAGTAGAGGACGTCTAACTTGTTTTTGCAGGGCATGTTGTGATTTGATATGGTCAAGACGTGATGAGATTTAAATTGTT
Organism: Triticum aestivum; assembly: GCF_018294505.1. Classification (NCBI taxonomy): domain Eukaryota; kingdom Viridiplantae; phylum Streptophyta; class Magnoliopsida; order Poales; family Poaceae; genus Triticum; species Triticum aestivum. The sequence continues at coordinate 157,956,010 of NC_057814.1, forward strand.
GTATGAGATGATCATGTTTTGTTAAAGTTATCGGCAACTGGCAGTAGCCTTATGGTTGTCTCTTTATTGCATAAGATGCAAGCACCATATAATTGCTTTACTTTATCGCTATGCGATAGCAATAGTTGCAAAAGCAATAGTTGGCGAAATGACCATGTGACGACACGTTGATAGAGATCAAGATGATGGAGATCATGGTGTCATGCCGCTAACGATGGAGATCATGACAGTACTTTGGAGATGGAGATCAAGGGCACAAGATGATGATGGCCATATCATGTCACATATTTTGATTGCATGTGATGTTTATCCTTTATGCATCTTATTTTGCTTAGTTCGGCGGTAGCATTATAAGATGATCTCTCACTAAATTTCAAGGTACAAGTGTTCTCCCTGAGTATGCACCGTTGCGAAAGTTCGTCGTGCCGAAACACCACGTGATGATCGGGTGTGATAAGCTCTACGTTCACACACAACGGGTGCAAGCCAGTTTTGCACACGCAGAATACTCGGGTTAAACTTGACGAGCCTAGCATATGCAGATATGGCCTCGGAACACTGGAGACCGAAAGGTCGAGCGTGAATCATATAGTAGATATGATCAACATAGTGATGTTCACCATTGAAAACTACTCCATCTCACGTGATGATCGGACATGGTTTAGTTGATTTTGATCACGTGATCATTTAGATGACTAGAGGGATGTCTATCTAAGTGGGGGTTCTTAAGTAATATGATTAATTGAACTTTAATTTATCATGAACTTAGTCCTGATAGTATTTGCAAATTATGTTGTAGATCAATAGCTCGCGCATAGCTTCCCCATTTATTTTTTATATGTTCCTAGAGAAAAGTAGAAAGATGTTAGTAGCAATAATGCAGATTGGATTCGTGATCTGAGGATTATCTTCATTGCTGCACAGAAGAATTATGTCCTTTGATGCACCGCTAGGTGACAGACCTATTGCAGGAGCATATGCAGACGTTATGAACGTTTGGCAAAGCTCGGTATGATGACTACTTGATAGTTTAGTGCACCATGCTTTACGGCTTAGAACTGGGACTTCAAAAATGTTTTGAACACCACGGAGCATATAAGATGTTCCAAGAGTTCAAATTGGTATTTCATACTCATGCCCGTGTCAAGAGGTATGAGACCTCTGGCAATACTTTGCCTACAAGATGGAGGAGAATAGCTCAGCTAGTGAGCATGTGCTCGGAATGTCTGAGTACTACAATCACTTGAATAAAGTGGGAGTTAATCTTCCATATAAGATAGTGATTGATAGAGTTCTCTAGTCACTATCACCAAGTTACTAAGACCTTCGTGATGAACTATAATATGCAAGGGATAACAGAAACGATTCCCAAGCTCTTCGTGATGCTGAAATCGACGAAGGTAGAAATCCAGAAAAGCATCAAGTGTTGATGGTTGACAAGACCACTAGTTTCAAGAAAAGGGCAAAGGGAAGAAGGGGAATTTCAAGAAGAACGGTAAGCAAGTTGCTGCTCAAGTGAACAAGCCCAAGTCTGGACCTAAGCCTGAGACTAAGTGCTTCTACTGCAAAGGGACTGGTCACTGGAAGCAGAACTGCCCCAAGTATTTGGCGGATAAGAAGGATGGCAAAGTGAACAAAGGTATATTTGATATACATGTTATTGATGTGTACTTTACTAGTGTTTATAGCAACCCCTCAGTATTTGATACTAGTTCAGTTGCTAAGATTAGTTACTCGAAACGGGAGTTGCAGAATGAACAGAGACTAGTTAAGGGTGAAGTGACGATGTGTGTTGGAAGTGGTTCCAAGGTTTATAAGATCACCATCGCACACTCCATGTACCTTCGGGATTGATGTTGGACCTAAATAAATGTTATTTGGTGTTTGCGTTGAGCATGAATATGATTTGATCATGTTTATTGCGATACAGTTATTCATTTAAGTCAAAGAATAATTGTTGTTATGTTTACATGAATAAAACCTTCTATGGTCATACATCCAATGTAAATGGTTTACTAAATCTCGATCGTAATAATACACATACTCATAATAGTGATGCCAAAAGATGCAAAGTTGATAATGATAGTGCAACATATTTGTGGCACAACCATTTAGGTCATATTGGTGTAAAGCGCATGAAGAAACTCCATGTTGATGGGCTTTTGGAATCACTTGATTATGAATCACTTGATGCTTGCGAACCATGCCTCATGGTGACTAAGACTCCGTTCTCCGGAACAATGGAGCGAGCAACAGACTTGTTGGAAATAATACATACTGATGTATGCGGTCCGATGAGTGTTGAGGCTCGTGGCAGGTATCATTATTTTCTGACCTTCATAGATGATTTGAGCAGATATGGGTATATCTACTTGATAAAACATAAGTCTGAAACATTTGAAAAGTTCAAAGAATTTCAGAGTGAAGTGGAAAATCATCGTAACAAGAAAATGAAGTTTCTATGGTCTGATCGCAGAGACGAATATTTGAGTTACGAGTTTGGTCTTCAATTAAAACAATGTGGAATAGTTTCACAAATTCGTGCCACCTGGAACACCACAGCATAATGGTGTGTCCGAACATCGTAACCGTACTTTATTAGATATGGTGCGATTTATGATGTCTCTTATCGATTTACCACTATCGTTTTGGGGTTATGCATTAGAGACAGCTGCATTCACGTTAAATAGGGCACCATCTAAATTCGTTGAGACGACACCATATGAACTGTGGTTTAGCAAGAAACCTAAGATGTCGTTTCTTAAAGTTTGGGGCTGCGATGCTTATGTGAAAAAGCTTCAATCTGATAAGCTCGAACCCAAATCGGAGAAATGTGTCTTCATAGGATACCAAAAGGAGACTGTTGGGTACACCTTCTATCACAAATCCGAAGGCAAGATCTTTCTTGCTAAGAATGAATCCTTTCTAGATAAGGAGTTTCTCTCGAAAGTAGTGAGTGGGAGGAAAGTAGAACTTGATGAGGTAACTGTACCTGCTCCCTTATTGGAAAGTAGTTCATCACAGAAATCTGTTCCTGTGACTCCTACACCAATTAGTGAGGAAGCTAATGATGATGATTATGTAACTTCAGATCAAGTTACCACCAAACCTCGTAGGTCAACCAGAATAAGATCCGCACCAGAGTGGTACGGTAATCCTGTTCTGGAGGTCATGTTACTTGACCATGACGAACCTACGAACTATGAGGAAGCGATGATGAGCCCAGATTCCGCAAAGTGGCTTGAGGCCATGAAATCTGAGATGGGATCCATGTATGAGAACAAAGTGTGGACTTTAATTGACTTGCCCGATGATCGGCAAGCCATCGAGAATAAATGGATCTTCAAGAAGAAGACTGATGCTGACGGTAATGTTACTGTCTACAAAGCTCGGCTTGTTGCGAACGGTTTTCGACAAGTTCAAGGAGTTGACTACGATGAGACCTTCTCACTCGTAGAGATGCTTAAGTCTGTCCGAATCATGTTAGCAGTTGCCGCATTTTATGAAATCTGGCAAATGGATAACAAAACTGCATTCCTTAATGGATTCATTAAAGAAGAGTTGTATATGATGCAACCAGAAGGTTTTGTCAATCCTAAAGGTGCTAACAAAATGTGCAAGCTCCAGCGATCCATCCATGAACTGGTGCAAAGCATCTCAGAGTTGGAATATACGCTTTGATGAGTTGATCAAAGCATATAGTTTTATACAGACTTGCGATGAAGCCTGTATTTTCAAGAAAGTTAGTGGGAGCACTACAGCCTTTCTGATAAGTATATGTGAATGACATATTGTAGATCGGAAATGATGTAGAAGTTTCTGGAAAGCATAAAAGGAGTGTTTGAAAGGAGTTTTTCAAAGAAAGACCTCGGTGAAGCTGCTTACATATTGAGCATCAAGATCTATAGAGATAGATCAAGACGTTTGATAAGTTTTTTCAATGAGTACATACCTTGACATGATTTTGAAGTAGTTCAAAATGGAATAGTCAAAGAAAGAGTTCTTGCGTGTGTTGCAAGGTGTGAAATTGAGTAAGACTCAAAGCCCGACCACGGCAGAAGATAGAAAGAGAATGAAAGTCATTCCCTATGCCTCAGCCATAGGTTCTATAAAGTATGTCATGCTGTGTACCAGATCTATTGTATACCCTACACTGAGTTTGGCAAGGGAGTATAATAGTGATCTAGGAGTAGATCACTGTACAGTGATCAAAATTATCCTTAGTGGAATAAGGATATGTTTCTCGATTATGGAGGTGACAAAAGGTTCATCGTAAAGGGTTACGTCGATGCAAGTTTTGACACTGATCCAGACGACTCTAAGTCTCAATCTGGATACATATTGAAAGTGGGAGCAATTAGCTAGAGTAGCTCCGTGCAGAGCATTGTTGACATAGAAATTTGCAAAATGCATACAGATCTGAATTTGGCAGACCCGTTGACTAAACTTCTCTCACAAGCAAAAACATGATCACACCTTAGTACTCTTTGGGTGTTAATCACATGGCGATGTGAACTAGATTACTGACTCTAGTAAACCCTTTGAGTGTTGGTCACATGGCGATGTGAACTATGGGTGTTAATCCCATGGTGATGTGAACTATTGGTGTTAAATCACATGGCGATGTGAACTAGATTATTGACTCTAGTGCAAGTGGGAGACTGAAGGAAATATGCCCTAGAGGCAATAATAAAGTTATTATTTATTTCCTTATTTCATGATAAATGTTTATTATTCATGCTAGAATTGTATTAACAGGAAACTTAGTACATGTGTGGATACATAGACAAACAGAGTGTCACTAGTATGCCTCTACTTGACTAGCTCGTTGAATCAAAGATGGTTATGTTTCCTAACCATAGACATGAGTTGTCATTTGATTAATGGGATCACATGATTAGAGAATGATATGATTGACTTGACCCATTCCGTTAGCTTAGCACTTGATCGTTTAGTATGTTGCTATTGCTTTCTTCATGACTTATACATGTTCCTATGACTATGAGATTATGCAACTCCCGAATACTGGAGGAACACTTTCTGCGCTACCAAACGTCACAACGTAACTGGTTGATTATAAAGGTGCTCTACAGGTGTCTCTGATGGTACTTGTTGAGTTGGCATAGATTGAGATTAGGATTTGTCACTCCGATTGTCGGAGAGGTATCTCTGGGCCCTCTCGGTAATGCACATCACTAGAAGCCTTGCAAGCAATGTAACTAATGAGTTAGTTGCGGGATGATGCATTACGGAACGAGTAAAGATACTTGCCGGTAACGAGATTGAACTAGGTATTGAGATACCGATGATCGAATCTCGGGCAAGTAACATACCGATGACAAAGGGAACAACGTATGTTGTTATGCGGTTCGACCGATAAAGATCTTCATAGAATATGTGGGAGCAATATGAACATCTAGGTTCCGCTATTGGTTATAGACCTAAGACGTGTCTCGGTTATGTCTACATAGTTCTCGAACCCGTAGGGTTCGCACGCTTAACGTTCGGTGACGATCGGTATTATGAGTTTATATGTTTTGATGTACCGAAGGTTGTTCGGAGTCCCGGATATGATCACGGACATGACGAGGAGTCTCGAAATGGTCGAGACATAAAGATCAATATATTGGATGAATATGTTTGGACATCGGAATGGTTCCAGGTGAGTTCAGGCATTAACCGGAGTACCGGGGGGTTATCGGAACCCCCCGGGGAGTATATGGGATTCATTGGGCTTTAGGGGAGAGAGAGGGGCTGCCTAGGGCAGGCCGCGCGCCTCCCCAAGGCCTAGTCTGAATTGGACTAGGGGGAGGGGCTGCGCCCCCTCCTTCCTTCTCTTCTCTCCTACTCCTACTACTTGGAAGGGGGGAATCCTACTCCCGGTGGGAGTAGGACTCCCCAGGGCGCGCCATAGTAGAGGACCGGCCTCCTCCTCCCTCCATCCTTTATATACGTGGCCAGGGGCACCCCATAGACACAAGTTGATCCTTGATCTCTTAGCCGTGTGCGGTGGCCCCCTCCACCATAATCCACCTCGGTCATATCGTCGTAGTGCTTAGGCGAAGCCCTGCGCCGGTAGCTTCATCATCACCGTCATCACGCCGTCGTGCTGACGAAGCTCTCCCTCGACACTCTGCTGGATCGTGAGTTCGTGGGACGTCACCGAGCCGAATGTGTGCAGATCGCGGAGGTGCCATACTTTTGGTGCTAGGATCGGTCGATCGTGAAGACATACGACTACATCAACCGCGTTGTCATAACGCTTCCTCTTATGGTCTACGAGGGTACGTAGACAATACTCTCCCCTCTCGTTGCTATGCATCACCATGATCTTGCGTGTGTGTAAGAAATTTCTGAAATTACTACGTTCCCCAACAGTGGCATCCGAGCCAGGTCTATGCGTAGATGTTATATGGACGAGTAGAACACAAATGAGTTGTGGGCGATAATAGTTATACTGCTTACCAGCATGTCATACTTTGATTCGACGGTATTGTTGTATGAAGCGTCCCAGACCAATATTACGCGTACGCTTACGCGAGACTGGTTCTACCGACGTGCTTCACACACAGGTGGCTGCCGGGTGTCAGTTTCTCCAACTTTAGTTGAATCGAGTGTGGCTACTCCCGGTCCTTGTTGAAGGTTAAAACAACACATACTTGACCGAAAATCATTGTGGTTTCAATGCGTAGGTAAGAACAGTTCTTGCTCAGCCCGTAGCAGCCACGTAAAACTTGCAACAACAAAGTAGAGGCCGTCTAACTTGTTTTTGCAGGGCATGTTGTGATGTGATATGGTCAAGACGTGATGAGATATAAATTTTTGTATGAGATGATCATGTTTTGTTGAAGTTATCGGCAACTGGCAGTAGCCTTATGGTTGTCTCTTTATTGCATAAGATGCAAGCACCATATAATTTACTTTATCGCTATGCGATAGCAATAGTTGCAAAAGCAATAGTTGGCGAAACGACCATGTGACGACACGTTGATAGAGATCAAGATGATGGAGATCATGGTGTCATGCTGGTAACGATTGAGATCATGACAATACTTTGGAGATGAAGATCAAAGGCACAAGATGATGATGGCCATATCATGTCACATATTTTGATTGCATGTGATGTTTATCCTTTATGCATCTTATTTTGCTTAGTTCGACGGTAGCATTATAAGATGATCTCTCACTAAATTTCAAGGTACAAGTGTTCTCCCTAAGTATGCACCGTTGCGAAAGTTCGTCGTGTCGAGACACCACGTGATGATCGGGTGTGATAAGCTCTACGTAGACAACACTCTCCCCTCTCGTTGCTATGCATCACCATGATCTTGCGTGTGTGTAAGAAATTTTTGAAATTACTACGTTCCCCAACAATATCTACTATATGATTCTCGTTCGACCTCTCGGTCTCCAGTGTTCCGAGCCATGTCTGTACATGCTAGGCTCTTCAAGTTTAACCCAAGTATTCTGCATGTGCAAAACTATCTTGCACCCATTGTATGTGAACATAGAGCCTATCACACCCAATCACGTGGTGTCTGAGCACGACGAACTGTTGCACTGGTGCATACTCAGGGAGAACACTTATACCTTGAAATTTTAGTAAGGGATCATCTTATAATGCTACCGCCGTACTAAGAAAAATAAGATGCATAAAAGATAAACATCACATGCAATCAAAATATGTGACATGATATGGCCATAATCATCTTGTGCCTTTGATCTCCATCTCCAAAGCACCGTCATGATCTCCATCGTCACCGGCTTGACACTTTGATCTCCATCGCAGCGTCGTGGTCGTCTCGCCAACTATTGCTTCTACAACTATCGCTAACGCATAGTAATAAAGTAAAGCAATTACATGGCGTTTGCATTTCATACAATAAAGCGACAACCATAAGGCTCCTGCCAGTTGCCGATAACTTTTAAAAAACATGATCATCTCATACAACAACGTATATCACATCATGTCTTGACCATATCACATCACAACATGTCCTGCAAAAACAAGTTAGACGTCTTCTACTTTGTTGTTGCAAGTTTTACGTGGCTGCTACGGACTTCTAGCAGGAACCGTTCTTACCTACGCTTCAAAAACACAACGGTGATTTATCAAGTTTGTTGTTTAAACCTTCAACAAGGACCGGCCGCAGTCAAATTCGATTCAACTAAAGTTGGAGCAACAGACACCCGTCAGCCACCTTTATGCAAAACTAGTTGCATGTGTGTCGGTGGAACCGGTCTCATGAACATGGTCATGTAAGGTTGGTCCGGGCCGCTTCATCCAACAATACCGCCGAATCAAAATAAGACGTTGGTGGTAAGCAGTATGAAGATCACCGCCCACAACTCCTTGTGTTCTACTCATGCATATCATCTATGCATAGACCTGGCTCTGATACCACAATTGGGAAACATAGCATGCAATTCAAAAAAAAAATCCTACGCTCATGCAAGATCTGTATAAGAGATTCATATCAACGATAGGGGGAGAGTGTGTCTACGTACCCTCGTAGACCGAAAGCGGAAGAGTTTGACAACACGGTTGATGTAGTCGAACTTCATCTAGCTCCGACCGATCAAGTACCAAACGCACGGCACCTCCGAGTTCTGCACACGTTCAGCTCGGTGACGTCCCTCACATTCTTGATCTAGCAAGACGTCGAGGTAGTAGATGAGTTCCGTCAGCACGACGGCGTGGTGACGTTGATGGTGAAGTGATCCTCGCAAGGCTTCGCCTAAGCACTACGAAGATATGACCGAGGGTGTAAACTATGGAGGGGGCGCCGCACACGGCTAGGCAATGTCTGTTGTGTGCTAGGCGCCCCTCCTCATATATATAGGTGGGAGTGAGGGAGGAGCAGCCATAGGAGGCTCCCAAGTAGGAGGAATCCTACTTGGAGTCCGTCCCAAGCCGCGCGCCCCCCTGCCATATATAACCGAGGTGGGAGGAAAGAGGGGGGAGAGGGAAGGAAGTAGGAATCCTAATCCACACTTTCCTTGCCCTCCCCTCTTTCCTTCTCCTCCTCATAGGGCTGGCCTCTATAGGGGCACACTAGGGCTGGTGTGTTCCCTCACTTGGCCCGTAAGGCCCATATCTTTGCCTGGGTGCCCGAAACTCCTTTCCGGTGACCCGATAAGTACCCCGTACCCTCCAGAACACTTCCCGTGTCCGAATACCGTCGTCCTATATATCAATCTTTACCTCTCGACCATTTCGAGACTCCTCATCATGTCAGTGATCTCACTCAGGACTTCGAACAACATTCGGTCACCAAATCACATAACTCATATAATACAAAATCGTCATCGAACGTTAAATGTGTGGAACTTACGGGTTCGAGAACTATGTAGACATGGCCTAGACACCTCTTCGGTAAATAAACAACAGCGGAACCTAGATGCTCATATTGGTTCCCAAATATTCTACATGGATGCTCATATTGGTTCCCACATATTCTACGAAGATCTTTATCGGTCGTACCGTAATGACAACATATGTTATTCCCTTTGTCATCGGTATGTTACTTGCCCGAGATTCGATCATCGGTATCTTCACACCTAGTTCAATCTCGTTACCGGCAAGTCTCTTTACTCGTTGCGTAACACATCATCCCGCAACTAACTCATTAGTCACATTGCTTGCAAGGCTTCTTATGATGTTTATTACCGAGAGGGCCCAGAGATACCTCTCCCATACTCGAAGTGACAAATCCTAATCTCGATCTATGCCAACCCAACAAACACCTTCGGAGATACCTGTAGAGCATCTTTATAATCACCCAGTTATGTTGTGACGTTTGATAGCACACAAGGTATTCCTCTGGTACCCGGGAGTTGCATAATCTCATAGTCGAAGGAATATGTATTTGACATGAAGAAAGCAATAGCAATAAAACTGAACGATCAATATGCTAAGCTAACGGATGGGTCATGTCCATCACATCCTTGTCCTAATGATGTGATCCCGTTCATCAAATGACAACACATGTCTATGGTTAGGAAACTTAACCATCTTTGATTAACGAGCTAGTCTAGTAGAGGCTTACTAGGGACACGGTGTTTTGTCTATGTATCCACACATATATTAAGTTTCTGATTAATACAATTCTAGCATGAATAATAAAAATTTATCATGATATAAGGAAATATAAAATAATAACTTTATTATTGCCTCTAGGGCATATTTCCTTCACTAGGATGCCCAAGGCGAGCATGCCAAAGTTCAATGTCGGCGGAAAGGGCTCGAGGACCACCCGAAGATGACGGCGACTAAACTGGGTAGAGGTCGCCGGGATTATCACATCGATGAAGTATCATCTTGGTGCAAGCATCCTTAACAGAAAAGCCAACTTCGTCAAATTCCGCAATTACAAAATTATCACGAGAAAGATTATGAACAGAAACTAGTTTCTGAATTAGATGTGGATAAACAATGACATTATTAAGAGAAAGAGGTCTAGAGTTAGAAGGAAAACTAGCAGAACTAATATGAGAGATGGGGAGACTGGTACCATTGCTGATGATGATACGGGAGGGAGTGGAAGTGGGATTGACGGGGGAGAGGTTACCCGGGTGAGCAGACATGTGTGCGGTGGTGTCGGAGTCCATGAACCAATCTCCACCGCCAGGGTAGGGCGGCGGGGCCTGCTGGAGCGCCGCTAGCAGCGTCGGGTCCCAAGCCCCGGGATAGGGCTGCTGGCCGGCGGGAGGGCCATAGGCCGCGCCGTACCCGGGGCCTCCGTAGGCAAGAGGCGTGGCGGGAGGCTGGACGGGAGGGCCGCCGTAGGCCCCGAAGGCGCCCGGCTGAGGCGCGGCCAGAAGGGGCTGGTGGGTCGGCGGCCGTGGGCCGAGGATGCTCGGGGCGGGGGGTCGCGGCACCGGCATGCTATATGTATGAACGACCCCCGTCCAGGGGTTATAGACGCCGACCCAGGGCGGCGTAGGCTGCTGGTGCCCATCATACCGGGGCTCCTGGGGCCGCCACCTCCTTTGCCACCGCCTTGGCGCTAGCCGCAGCGGCCACGACGGCGTTTCCTACTGTTCCCGCCGCTGGCAGCGCGCGGCGGCTGTTGCGACTGCGGCATCGGCTGCTGCGGCGGGTGCTGCATGGGCGCAGGAGGACGAGGCGCCAGTGGTGGTGGTGTTGGGGCGCCGTGAGAGAGGCCGGCGGCAAGGGCGGTGTGGGCGGCGCGGGTACGAAGATTCTTCATCCGACGCTCCTCAAGACGAAGATAGGCCACATCCCGCTCGTAGGTGGGATTGGCCATGAGGTTAAGGTTGGACGCGGCGTTGCCGAAGTCCTCGTTGAGGCCGGTGGTGAGCGTCGACAGAAGAAGCTCATCTTCGACCTTGAACCCGACGTCATTGAGCTCATCGGAAAGGTTCTTGAGGCGGAGACAAAAGGCGTCGATGGTGGAGTCGTTCTGGTGAGACCCAAAAAACTCCTGCTGCAAGAAGACAATCTACTGGAGCTTGTTGTCGGTGAAGAAGCCATTGATCTTGGTCCACCCCATGTAGGCATCGTCCCCATCGCGAACGACGGTGTGGAAGATGTCCAGAGAGACAGTGAGGAAGAACCACCAGATGAGGGTGGCGTCGATGGCCAGCCAGTTGGCGTCACGACGCATGGCAAAGAAGTTGGTGAGGCCGTCCACGTGATCACGAAGGTTGTACTCACGGAAGAGGAGATTGAAGTAGGTTTTCCATGCGTAGTAGTTGGCGGAGGTGTGGGAGAGGGTGATGGGAACATGATCATAGAGGGGGATGTCGCGGATGTCGGCGGCAAGGGGCTCATCGGGTTCAGAACCATAGGAGGAGTCGAAGGGGTTGCTGGGGTGGGAGGATGATGAAATGGGCGCGCGCGGTGGGAGGGGCGGCGGCGCGGGTTGGATTAGGGTTAGGGTTTTGTGTGTGTGGGAGAAGTAGGGAGAGGCACCGCGGGAGAGGGGCAGCGGGAAGGGAAGCAGCGCAGTGGGAGGGAGAGGCGCGTCTAGGAGGGGAGGGTGGGCGTGGTGCGGCGGCTGGTGGAGCGGCGGCGGCCAAGGGAGGCGACGGCGGCGCGGCTGGGGTAGGGACCGAAGATAGGCTGATACCATGTAGAGGAATAGGATGCAACTCTCAATGTATTGATTGGGTACATATGCACATGTATATATAGTACAAAGGGAAGTCATATCCTCAACTATACACAAGGAGGAAGACTTGGAGTACAAGGAATACACCTGCTAAGTACATATACTCAACAACATGCATGGTCTCACTCTACTCTCTTATCTCTCAACCAGATTAATTTGTGAATAACGTGCATCATATCCATGGGTCATGTCTGAACATAAAAACAGATATTTTGCGGTGTCCGTTTACTAGTCGGCGTTGAAGAAGCCCTAAGCTGATATGGCGAAAGGCATGTTTTTTGGAGGGAAAACGTCCAAAATAAACCTTCAACTTGTAGACGAAAAATATTTTGAACCCTGAACTCTTACTCTCGAAAATCAGCACATCAAACTCTTTAATCCCGATCTATTTTAAACCTTGAGCTTGTTCCCAAATAGGGATTGTCAATGTGGGACGTCGAATCCTGGGAAAGTTGAGGGCGCTAGCATCTGGGCCGGCCCAACAGGCACAAACCGGTTTTCGTTTTCCTTTTTTGTAACACGGAGGTAAAAATACCGGGAGCTCCTATGCAGCGCTGCAGGCGCCCGTTAACGATTCGGCGACTGCAGCGCTCCTACCATGGGCCGGCCCACTAACGTGATGCCCCAGTTTTTTTATTGTTTTGTTACAAAAATAAAAATATGAAATCAAAAAAGTTTACAGATTTAAAGTAAAAAAAGGTTCAACTATTTTGAAAAAAAAATCACATCTTTAAATAAGGTTCATCAATTTTGAAAAGAGTTCATCAACTTGACAAAAAAGTTCATTCAAATTGAAAAAAAGTTCATCCAATTTAGTAAAAGTTCATAATTTTTTTAAAAAGTTCATCAAATTTGAAAAAAGTTCATAGAAATTCAGAAAAAAATTCATGTATTTTTCAAAAAAGTTTGTTGAACTAAAAAAGAAGTTCATAAATCTAAAAAAGTTCATCCATTTTCAAAAAGATGTTCATCAAATTTCAGAAAAGTTCATCGATATTCAAAAAAGTTCATAAATCTGAAAACAATTTATTGAAATTTAGAAAAAGTTCATGGAATTTTCAGAAATGAAATCGTCAACAGGCGCCTAGATGGGTCGGCCCATTTATTGAAGCCACATGCGCCTGTTAACAGAAATGCACGTTAATTGGCGCCTGTGGCGCCAAATAGGAAATGCCAAAAATACACCCCCCCCCCCCCTCCAAAAAAAATTAACTCTGGAGTAATGGAACTTGCGCCCACGAGGTTCAAACTCCACTGGCTAGCCACTAGAAGCATTGGCTATTCGTGCTATATAATTAGAGGTCCGAGCAATTTAACCACAGATCGTAGTGTCCATATTTGAAAATATCTTTTAGGGCACAAAAAATTATTTGAAAAATACCTTTTAGGGTAAACCTATATTGGAAACGTCTAGACCAGAATGACTTTTGAAATATCCGTTCTTTTAAAGTGCAAACACTTTCTAAAAATTCTGAATACTTTTTGAAAATAAGGAGTTTTTTTGAAAACACAATCAATTTTGAAAAAGCAAACACTATTTGGAACATAAACATTTTTAGGAAAAAATGCAACAAATATTGAAACCTGAACAATGTTTTTAAAACAATGTAAAAAAATTCGTATAGTTTTATAAATTGTAAAATGTATATTTGACAGTATGTTACGCTGTCACATTTTCGATTTTTTTTGGAATTTCGTACATTATTTGTGTTAAAAAATATTCATTATTTTAAAATTGTTCAGATTTTTTTGCAAGAAATGTTTCGAAGGTTTTACAAAAGTGTTCATATATAAACGTTCCTCTCTGTCCTTATATGCAAAGAGCAATTTATAATGACTAGCAGCCGTCATGCCGATTGGCTATGTCCGGCCGCTGCGAGTTCCAGGTCACTAGCTAGTCCGGGACCTCTCACAAGCTCATTGTTGCTTCTATTTTTTGTCGCTCCTAATATACGAAAAGTGGGTCCGTGCATATTTTCAAAAGTTTTATTTTCATTACAAAAATGTACGAATTAATTATGATTATGAAAATGTAAAACAAAGAAAAAAAAAAGAGCATAACAAGCGCGCGAGTGACAGTGCTACTAGGCCGACCGATTTGTCCTAATTTCGAGCCAGCCCAGTCAACAATGCTGCCACGTCAGCAAATACCAGCTAAACGCCCTCAAGGTTTAAAATAGACCGGGATCAAAAATTTGGTGTGCTAATTTCTAAGATTAAAAATTCAAGGTTTGATTTAGCTTTTGTCCACAAGTTGAGGGTTTGTTTTGGACCTTTTCCTTTTCGGAGCGGCGAATCAGCGGCTGTTGGTGTAGACGGCAGGTGCGAACCATGAAAGGCATGAATGCACGCACGTACTAGTACGTTGGCACGGTGGCATGCACCAACACTTGTCGTCGCGGCTCAACACGAGGACAGCACGCGGCCTCCTCAGCCCTTGGATCTCCAACACACCGATCTACCTCTGATTTTTTTAACATAGTACAGACGCAAGCGCTCATATAAATATGCATACACTCATCCCTATGAACGTATACATGCATACCATACCCCTATGAGGCTAGCCATAGTGGAGGTAACTTAGGTACTCCCTCCATTCCAAAATATAGTGCGTCCGCGCTTCCCGAGGTCGAACTTTGACCATAAATTAAACGAACGAGACCGACTGCGGCGGGTGAAAAATTTACATAATGAAAAACTTCTTTCGAATACGAATTCACTGATATAATTTTTGTTCCCGCCGCAATCGGTCTTGGTAGTTAAATTTACGGTCAAAGTTGAAGCACGGAGATAGAGGAAGCACTACATTGTGGAATGGAGGGAGTAGTAACTTAACACATCCCGAGGCCATTTTACTTATGTGGCAAGTATTTAATGAGGAAAGAGGTGCTTGTGGTAACATAATATGTTACTGTAACATAGCGCTTCGAGGCAAAATGAGTCTATGAGCTAATAAATGAAGCAATCTATGGCACTACTACTATGTTACTTTGCACTATGGAGGTAGTAACTTAGACTAGTGTCATATGCATGACACTAGTATAAGTTACTCCCCACTATGACCAGCCTGAGCACCTCCGAGAGACTGAGCCGGCATATCATGTTCAGATTTTACGAAGTCATCGTAGGCGCTTCATAGTCGACGGGAACGTCTCCTCCCACTAAAAACGTATCGCCGGAAATTCTGAAATAAATTCAGAATAAATGCGAGCACCAGGATTTGAACCCTGGTAGGCTAAGGATACCACTTTTGTCTGAATTCTAGCTTCTTCTGAATTATATTTAAATTCAAAATTTAAATTGTTCAAATTGGAATTTGTGCACTTAGTTGAGCCCAGTATATTTAAGATTTGTGCTTGAAAAGTATGCTCTTAGTTTATTTCCTCATTAGGATAAAGCAAAATCCGGAGAAGTTTTTAAAACGCCTATTCAACTCGCCCTCTAGGTGATATTATTATGGTCTTTTCAAGCAATGAAAATCATAAACTTGCAATACCACATATTGAAACAAAAGTTTTCACAAAATATACTACCATGTACGACGATCCATGGCTTTCAAGCCAAATGACCATAGTCATGACCATATCCATGGCTGCAATGACATCATGACAAAAGTTGGCATAGACATGGGTTTAACATTGTAAACGATATAGCAAAAGTGAGATTCCAAGATATTTTGAGAATGCTTTTCTTTTTGACCTTTTTTCAAAAAATTGTTTCCCCCCGTGAAGAAGGTATCGCAAATGAGATAGGAAATTTGACTTTTGCAACTTACACACAAATTATATCGTATTGGAGCCACAATCGAGTAACTTGAATTTTGAAATTTGATCTATATTTCCATTGAGTAAATGTGTTTAATGGAATTTATCAAAAGTAATCCTAATTTGTAGTGCAAGTATATTATAATATGGCCCTAAAATTAGATTAAAAATGTATGAAGCTACTCTTGTGTGATTCTATGCAACACCCCTCCCCCGCTGCAATTTTCAAACACAGTAGATCTTGTGGGATGGACAACTACCAGAGGTGATGAATTTTCTCGCTTTGCACATATCTCGTTTTCCTTAGTTCTCGTAGATGTTTCAGAAGTAATTAAATTTTTCTTAGTTTGGTCCTAAAGAGAGAGAGAGAGAAAAAAAACATAGGAAGGTACTCTTGCGTGATTCTATGCAGCAACCCCGAAAAAAGTTGAAAACAAATAACCCCTAGCTATGAACGGTCAAGCCCGCAATTTCGAGCCATGTTCTGAGAAAAATCACATAAATTGAGTAAATTTCAAAGAAATGGAAACTTGCACAAAGCTTCCTTTTTAGGGTACCAGTTTCAATGAAAATCATAAACTTGTAATACCACAAATTGGAAAAGAAGTTTTCACACAATGGACTACCATGTATGAAGAACCATGGCTTTCAAGCCAAATGACCGTAGTCATGGCTATATCCATGGCTAAGTTAATGATATCATGACCAAAATTAGCAAAGACATGTGTTTTAACATTGTAAACAACATTGCCCAAGTGAGATACCAAGATATTTTGAAAAAATGTTTTATTCAATTTTTTTTCTAGAAATTTGTTTTTTTCGTGAAGCAGGTACAAATTATATTGTATTGGAGCCACAATCCCTAAGTACATTGAATTTTTAATTTTTGAGCCACAATCCCTATATTTCCATTGATTAAATAATTTTAATGGCATTTATCGAAAGTAATCTAAATTTGAACTACAAGTACACTATAATTTGGCCCTAAAATTAGATTAAAAGAGATACGAAGGTACTCTTCTGTGATTCTATGCAACACCCCCCACTCCCTCCAAATTTGAAAATAACCACCCCTCAGGAGCGATGAATGGTAAAGATGGCAATTTCAAGCCCTATTTTGAGAAAAATCACATGAATTGAGAAAATTTCAGAAAAAATTGAAACCCATCGCAAAGCTTACCCTTCGCCTATAAATAGACGCTGACCTAAAAGTTAAGGGACACTTTTTTTTACCTAAAGCGATACAAAGCCACCGCCGTCATAGAAACCCTAATACGGGGTCTTGCAGTCCTGTTCGGCACCCTACCGGAGGAGAAATCATTGCCAGAGGCATGTATACCACCATTGTTGCCTCCATGATGATCTGTGAGTAGTCATTGTTGGACCACAGGTCCATAGGAGTAGCTAGATGGTTGTCTCTCCTCCATGTTCTTCGTTACAAGGTCTCGTGAGCTGCCTAACATGACCGAGATCCATATGATGTAATTGCCTATTGTTGTTGTGTTTGTTGGGATATGATAAATTCTGATATTATGATCAGATTGTGCATGCTTAATATGTGATGCTACTTGTTATCATGTTTAGCTCTATTTACTTTCTTACATGCTCTCCGATTTGTATGTTTACTCTGGCCAAGTATTTGTATGAATCTCCAAGAGGGAGTATATATGTTCAATAGTGGGTTCATGCCTCACTTTCTCTGGGATCTAGCGACAGAAACAACTAAGAGGGGCAATGTGCTGTTTCTACTATGGGTAAAACAATGGTATTTATATCCATTAGTTGATAATGAATATTGCTTACAATATGTATTGTGCTTGTGCTTAAGGCGGTACTCTGTTGTTTACGACTTAATACATAGAGAGGCTGGCGTAATCGCTCTCTTGAAATGGAGTATTAGTTAAAGACGCGGTTCAGTAACGATCATTATGTTTGACGTAATGCCTACATGAATATAGCCATGAACTCTGTTGTTATCATAATAAGTTGTTTCCAATTATGTCAATTGCCCAGCTGTAATTTGTTCACCCAACTTACTTTATTATCTTTGGAGAGACTTAGAGACACCACTCGTGAAACTATGACCCCCGGTCCATTCTTTTACATTGATCACAACCTTGTTTACTTGCTTTTTATTATTGCTAGCTTGCTGGTCCGTTTTTACTCTATTTGTTTACAACCATATCTTCCACCCTATATGTTTAATACTTTGTATTCAGCAAGACGGGAAGCTTGACAACCTTCTTGGATAGTTGGGAACAAAGGAGTTTTGTGTTTGTGTGTAGGTCTACTATAAACTTTGCTGAAGCATTGTATTGCTACTGGTTCGATAACCTTGGTTTCACAAGTGAGGGAAATTTGCTAGTGCACTACATCACACCTTCCATTTGGGGTTCCCAACGAGGTATCATCTACACCATCAGGCCGGGGTGAGTCGATTGTTCTGTCGAGGCAAGGCAAGGGAGGGCGCGAGGGAAATTTTAAAATGGGAAGGACGGGGGGATGAATCGTATGCCAGCTGACCTAAAAAAGGGACACTTGTAGAACCTCTTCCCAAGGTTACTGGATGATTGATTCTCCAGCACCCATGTGTGCACGGTGGTGCAGTTGCACCGTAGCTGGGGGCAGGCCTGGGGCTGCGTGAGGCTGGGGTGGGGTGCACGATCTCGTTGAAGCAGGAAGAACTGCCCACGGGAGGAGATTCACTCGATGGGGAACGGGGAGGTAGTTGGGTAGCGGTGAAATTAAGAGGTGGTGGTGTTGCGTGGGTCAAATTAAGATGTCGTGATGCTGCACATCCACCCATGCACAGGCCGTGATGGGTTGGATGAGCTCACGAGTGCACAACCAGTTGAGCGAGATAAATTCCCGTCTCTATTGCCGCATATCGCTAACCCTAGAAGGCGATAGGGCAGCGGCGGCCACTTTGCCCCCTCCCTCCGCTGGCGAGGCTGCAGGTCCCTGCCTCCTCCATCCACCGTTTTGGCAACGACAGGGTGGGGACCTCGGCGCTTCGACCTTGGCAAGTAGGTAGGGTTGGCCTGGGTTTTTTCAGGTGCGTCACATATGTGGCTGGGACGGCGCCACGTCAGAATAAGGTGTCCCTGCTTCTCCCCCATCTTGATGGTGCTCTAATCGACCGCAGCGTAGAGTAGGTGGGTTGCTCCTTCGCCATTCTCGAGATCTAGCGAGATTAGGAGCATAATTGGTTTGCTGCCAAAAATTGGCATTGCCAATATTTGGCATTGTGCCAAATATTGGCAACTACTTGGTTGGCTACGAGTTATTTTGCCTATCTCACATAAAATTGCCAATAGTTGGCAAGTATTGGTATTGCCAATAGTTGGCAATGCCAACATTTGGCAATGTTGGCAACAAACCAATTATGCTCTAGTTTCTCCGTGTGTGTCTGGTGTTTTGTCGTTACTCGCGGCAGCGCTAGTGGCCAGGCCGACGCGGATGCTCTGGAGCGAGGATGGTGGTCCGAAGGTGGTGGGTCTGTCGTCCTTCCTCGACTTTGTCGATGGGATGCGGCTGGTCTAGGTCCAAGGTAGCACGGTGACGTCCCCTTCTCGACGTTCCACATCAACATGTGCCTCGCTGCTTGCAGCTGGCCTGTTCATCGATTCACAAAGTCTTGTTGGCAATGATGCTTCTTTGGATCTGGCAATCGTGCAGGCTCAGCGTCTCTTCTGTTGTGCGACTCAGTGACACTGGAGTTGGGCGGCAGCCGTTGGATTCAGTGTGTGCAAAACCCTAGGGATTGTTCTGTATTTTTCCATTTTCTAGGGCTCTATCTACATCGTTTTCAGGAGAACTGCTGTTTCTTGGTCTGTCTTTTAGTAACTTGATTTCCTATTAATAAAATACGTGGTTGCTCTAGAAAAAAACCTTAAGCTCGACCCAAACGGTGAAGACGCCAACCGTGTGTTAACTAATAGGCCATTCAGGTATGTCGGCGCGAAGGGGTTAGCATCGAAATGTCACATTGGATCTTAGGTTACATGGCACAATGTGTCGGCGCTGAAGTGCCTTAGCGCCTACTTGCGCGACTCGGGCGCCAACCCCAAGAGCCAAATAGTTTTCTGGCGTGGCTAGAAGAAGGATTACTTCCCAAATCGCGCAAATTATTAGCATCGTTCCCGAAATAATTGCAAATGAATCTCTTGTAGACCTGAACATTGTTATTTCTATATTTCGGGTGATCTCCCAAATGAAAATTTTAGATCTCATCAAAGGCTATATTCGAGGTATTTTTTTAAAAATTGAGAAGGTACGTACCAGGTGTATGTCGAGTATACACACGCAGCACCCAGAAGACACCCGAGTCCGGTACTTTACACAAAACACCCTCAGGAAGCGAGAAAACAGAAAAGTGAGCAGCAGTTGAGATCCTTCCCTGAGATAAATTGTCTCCTGTGAGGCCGTGACCATCGGCAGCGAAACCCTAGAATCGACGCGAGGCGAGGCGGCGCCGGAGACAAGCGAAAAGGAAACCGCGGAGGAGTCCAAGGAAGGAAGAGGCAATCATGTTCCGGCGGGCTGTAGGTTCCCTCCTCGCACGGGGGTTCTCGCCACGTGCGATCCCAAGGACTGCTCCTGCGCGCGCTCTCCACTGCTCTGTGAGTTTTCCCCCGTTGCTTTTACTCAGAATCTGCAACTCCAGGCTCCTCCCTCATGTTTCTCACCCCGATCGATACAGAGGGATCTCGCCATCGGTAATGGCGTTCTTGCTGCTTATGTTTTTGCCGCGGGTATGTTGGCTGGTGGCGGTGGGGGGTTGGTGATTCTGCATTTCAAGCAAGGCACAGGTGTTAATCGATCAGGTAGATTCCTCCTCGTCGTTAGCTCCGTTTCATGTCAGGAACCACCACCTCATACTTGTCCTGTCTTCTTCTGTAGCTGCTGCTGGCAAGCTGAACCACAAGGTCAAGTTTAAGAAGCCGGACATGAAGCAGAGGTTTGAGCGTTGGATCATCGAGCACGAGAAGACATACCGAGATGAGGAAGAGAAGGCTATGCGGTTCGAATTGTTCAAGGCCTCCCTCGAGAGGATGGAATCGCAGCTCCCGTCGGTCGAGGAGAGTGGTGTGCTTGTACAGGTAAGCTGTTTCGCGGACTTTACAGACGAGGAGAGGCGGAAGCTGTACGGAATTGAGAGGAGTGCCGAGGAGTACAACGAGATCGTCAAGTCTGCCTGGGCCAAACAAGAGAAAGGTCTCTTCTTTTGCAATTTATTTATCCTTGAATGAATATGCACTTTCTAGCTTGAATCGCAGCCGTTTTGTTGTCGATGTCAAATTGGACCTGGTATAGGTTTTTATTTATGGATTTACCCTGTTTTGAATGGGCGGAGCCAAGGGTACATGCAACGGTGGAGCTTAGTTGGGGCCAGCAGGTTCCATGGCCCCCAAGCCTCACTACAAAACCTGAAGAAATTTTTTGGGGGGCTGTTTATCTTATTAGATTTTCTTTTTAGATTTTGTACACCCAATTTCGTAAACCTAGCTCCGCCACTGCTGTTTTGGATGTCAAATTGGGCTCATCACTGGATACTTTTGTTCCCTCCCTCCATCTCTCTAGTACCACTAGCTTGAACATTTCTTCATGTGCCAAGCTTTCCAACGGATTATTATTTTTCCGATGAAATCCGATCTTGTTATTTCTATGCCTGGTTCTGCCTTAGTACAAGTAAGTGGATGTATAAATTGTTGAGTTTCCAGTAGATCTTATTCATTGCCGATTAATTGACGAAACATATAGCAACTAGGTTTGTAATTGCATTCCCCTCAATAGGCAGTAACAATTGCGCACTATTGGAGCACCAAAATCTCTCCTGGTTGGTGTTCAGTTTGATCAAGAAAGTTCATTTTGTGGGCACCTCAAATATAAATGGGAGCATCCATTGGGCGTTCCAGTCTGCTAACTGTGCACTCCAATTATGTATGACGCTACCTTGTCCGTTTTGGATGTCAATCTGGACCTTTGAGTTTTATGGTACACTCATGACTAAATAATGTTTGTTTCTCTGATGGAATCTTCATCTTGTTATTTCTATGGCTTGTTCATCCTTATTAGAAGTAAGTGGATGGATGTATGTATTGTTGAGTTTCAAGTAACACTTTATTCATTGGTGATTAATTGACAAAACGGATAGCAACTACCAACTGCATGCGCAGTAGTAGGAGTACTCAATTCTGTCCTCGCAATTAGAACAAGAATTAGAAACTTTGTTGTGTGGACACATCATGAAATATAAATAGAGTCATTTTATAGCCATCCATTGTGCCTTCCAGTCCGGTAACTTGTTGCTTTTACATGAAAACAGGAGAGCCATTGATAAGGAGGCCAGGCATGAAGCAAGGCGACACGCCGACAACTCAATGCTCCGCATAGAATGGTGTTTGGTCGATAAAGCACGAGTGGACATGGTGCCACGCGAGGATGGTATCCACACCACTCATTTCATCATGATTCGTGTTGTATTTACATTGCCAAAATGTATATATAGGTCGTATTCAACAGATAATAGATGAGTATGGCACACAGATCTGCACAAGTGTAGCTAAAGTCCCATTGATGACCACACTGATACCACACTATTGATCAAAGGAATATTCTCTCAGTTATTTGTTGCAGCGTACATTAACGACAGCGTGCACTATCGCATCTCCTCATCTGTCATTGTTTTTTCACGGCAGATGTCTTCGTGAGAAGACTAAGTCGTGAGGCCACCACTGCTAGGTGGAAGCTTGGATAGGGTTGATCGGAAACGACAAGATGCGAGTTTACCCAGGTTCGCCCCCCCCCCCACGGTGGAGGTAAAAACCTAGATCCTGCTTGATTGCTATTGGTTATGGTGGTCTCGATTACAAGGACGCTATTTCGCTACCTCTGTCGCAAGAGCTATCAAAACATCTTTCTCGAGACCTATCAAAACATCTGTGTTGAGACCTACCTAAAAACCTATCCTTCTGATGACCTAGGGACTCCTTTTATATAATAGCTGAGTCCCTGGGGTTACAAGAGATTCTGGGTTATACTCGCAGTCGGAGTCCTACTCTAAGTCCTTCTGTCTTCCAAGTTTGGGGTCTCCGTCTTGTATTTGGACTCCCTAGTGGAATTTCGTCCAAGTACGGGTCCTGTAGCAGGCCGGGTCATGATTGTAGTAGGCTGGGTCATGACTGTACCAAGCTGGGTCATGAGTGTAGCAGTCCGAGTCATGACTGTAGCAGGCTGGGTCATGACTGCAGTAGGCCGGGGACCGGGTCATGTCATTGGGGCCAACTTGTCCCGAGAGACTTATCTCCAGGCCGACTTTACTCCAGAACCAGCTTAACTCCAAAGATGACTTGACTTCAGAAATGACTTATCCTCAGAGCTGGATCTAGCCACGGGTAAGTCCCCCGACACCATCCCTTGTTCATTCTACAGCTCTTCTCTCACTCAGCTTCTCTAGTTCTTCCTCTTCATTCATGGCATCGCTAGCTATAACTCACACATGTAAATTTAGAGTTTCTTTTTAGAAAAAATGAAGACGTGGAATTTTAGTTGTTGCGGTCCATCTCTCTCTCTCTCTACCCCCCTCTCTCTCACACACACAATGTTGATGGTCATGTGTCTAAGAGTAGTCCATATTCCTCACCTCTCTTTCTCTCGATCCTCTCCATCGTGCCAACAATATTTTATGTCCATCAGCTCCTACAACACCAACATTTTATGTTTATGCCCTAATGGCATTCATGTGTTCATAAATTTCAATCATAGCTCACACTTAAAGTAATCATGTGTAAATAAATTTGCCCTCTACCCAGCCAATTTGATGAAAGATTCAACACTGTTCTTCTATCGTGATCTGAGATCTAGGGCACATAGAACTAGCTGAACAAACAATATAAGTATACGAGTCCTTACGCACGGCACACAACGACTGCCGCCATTATCTTGGTCGAGATTGTTTGCGTCTTTTGGCTTGAACTTATATAGCTTGTAATGTAACATATCGTATAAGCTGCCTCTTGGGCCAGTTCTCTTGTGTGGCTTAAAAAATAAGCTGCCTCTCCCCAGCTTAAAAAATAAGTCGCTTCATAAATTTGTTGAGACTTCTATATTAGTTATCCCAAAACTAGTTTTAAAGCTCAAATGAATAAGATAGGCGACCTATGAGAAAAGCTGGGGAGACATTTGCTTATCTTTTAAGCTGCCAAAAGAACTGGCCCAAACATGCGAGTCCTCACGCTCGGTACAACCAGCTGCCATCTTACCTGGGTAGGACCTATAGCGACTTTTGGCTCACTTATATGAATATGTTGCTAGCAACTATATGACTGGGTAAACCGACAGGGCACGTCTCAGTCATCAGCGTGTGTAACTGAGTCATAACAAACTACAAGGACTCGAGTAAGCACCGTGTGGCATTTCCCCATAGGGACAGACACATGAGCAATGTAGGATACATGTCGGTCAAACCATTTGTTCGGAGCACTAGAGAACTACAAGGGCTCAGTGGAAGCACAAGGAAACATTTCCCTATAAGGAAGGCTACCAACGGCGTACAACTAAGTGTCTAACCCCACACATACAATGCATTTCAAAGCATACAAACATGATATAAGTATGTGTTGGTACAACATGGAATTGCAACATAACTCTACGACTCAAGTAATAGACCATGCTCGAAGGAGCCATACATAACATGGGTATTATAGGCAGGGTCACATGACCCAACACACAAAGCATACAAGCAACGTGAGCATAATAAGTCTAAGTACAGACAACTAGAAATGAAAAAGGCTGAAGAAGCGTGTCTATCTACAAGATCCTTCATAAGAGCTAGAACTTTGTCTGGGATTCCCAAGCTAACACGGTCAACGTCGAACTCATCGTAAAAACCACTAGATATGGAAGTCTCCTCTGCAAAAATATAAATAAGCAACCGTGAGTACAAAGGTACTTCGCAAGACTTACATCAGAACTATCTAATTATGCATCAGGTATCAATGAAGGGGATTACGGGTTTTATTGCAGAATGCCAGCTTTGACCTTTGGCTAAACTGTGCTACGAGCACCGGTAGCTTGAATGAGGTGAGAGAGCGCACACGAGTCCATCTAGCCACCACATCAATACACCTCCATGGATCCTCTCCCGTCTCCCTACGAGAAGGACACCCATTGCATTCACGCTTATCTTGTGTCTTTTAGCGTAACCATTAAGGTTGTCAATAAACCATATATGTTTCCCAAGTAGGTCATATCCGCAGACGCGGCTATTCAAATAGATTCATAAACCCGTAGGGGTGTACTTCACACACACTTTCATCACTTAAAACCATATACACGTCAT
Organism: Triticum aestivum; assembly: GCF_018294505.1. NCBI lineage: Eukaryota > Viridiplantae > Streptophyta > Magnoliopsida > Poales > Poaceae > Triticum > Triticum aestivum. The sequence continues at coordinate 157,981,254 of NC_057814.1, forward strand.
GTACTTGGCTACCTTCAAGCGGAAGACTGGCGAGGGTGTCAGCCACAACCGTTAACCACACAAGACTCTAGGCTAGGTTTATCGCCTATCTGAGGCTGAACCCACAAAGGAGGTCTGACCGAAGTTTCCATCACGGACCGAAACGATGTATGCAGGGTTCCCAACCCAAAGCCCATCATCCGGGTGCCACTTGGTACACCAGGTTGATACGTCTTCCACATATCTATAATTTTTTATTGTTTCATAATATTATATTATCAATCTTGTATGCTTTATATGCAATTTTGTATCATTTTTGGGAACTAACCTATTACCCTAGTGCCTAGTGCCAGTTGTTCTTTTCTGCATGTTTTTGGTTTTACTAAAAATCCCTATTGAACGGAATACAAATATGATGAAACTTTTGACAATTTTTTTGGACCAGGAGGGACCCTAGAAGCTTCGGGGGAGGACCAAAAGCCAGATGAGGAGACGACAAGACAACATGGCGCGTCCAAGGGGATAGGCGCGCCCTGATGTCTTGTGGGCCCCTCGTGGCTCCGTCTGACATAATTCTAGCGCTGTAAATTCTCAAATATTCCAAGAAACCATAGCGAGACCCGAAACAATTATTCTGCCGCCGCAAGCCTCTGTTCTTCCATGATCCCATCTACAGGCCTTCTCCAGCACTCTGTCGGAGGGGGAATCGATCGCGCGGGGGAGGGGGGCGGGGATGGGGGGCTATTCTATCATATTGCTTTGCATTATCATAGTGCTGACATGATATTTGTGGCACAACCACCGTTCATCATTATAGTACATGTTACGCTAGATCATTCCACATCCATGTACGCTACTAGAGACATTCATATAGAGTCATGTTCCTTTTGTTTTATCAAGTTGTAAGTAAATAAAAGTGTGATTATCATCTTTATTAGAGTTTTGCTCCTACCAGTAAGGAAAACGATGGTGGAGACTAATGAGTCCTCAAAAAAGTGGGGATGAGGTCCATGAGACTGTTCTAAAAAAAGAGAAAAAATAAATAAGAGAAAAAGAGAGGGGGCACACTAATATCTTTTACCACACTTGTGCTTAAAAGTAGAACCATGTTCTTCATATAGAGAGTCTCCATGATTTGTCACTTTCATATACTACTGGGAATGTTTACATTATATAACTTGTCTTGCATATTCCAATTACGAGCTTCCTCAAATGCCCGAGGACTTCATGAGCGAGAAAGCTGGATGCACATCCACTTAGTCTAAGTAGTGAGCTTGCATATATTTATAGCTCTAGTGCATCCGTTGCATGACAATCCTTACTCCTTGCGTCGATATAGATTGAAAGGTGTCTCCATTGCCTAACAATCCACCAAGTTGATGCGGGAGTTTCTCTATTTTTGTCTTCCCTTAGTAACCCCGGTCATCGCTCCCTATGCCATCTAAAAGTGCTAAGTTCATGGCTCACGCTCAGGTATTGAGTGGAGTTGAAAATGCTGAAGTGAGAAAAAGTATGATACAGTTGCTTGCATGGTTTGGTATCGGTGTACCATGATTTGTACTTGTGTGAGGAAGACGGCGCCATGCCATGCCTACAGAATTCAATAACTAGGGATAACTTCGTTAAGCATCGTATATTTTGAAGATGAATGATTATTTTCTAGTATTCATGGATATTGTTATGTTGATATTGATTACTTCATCGTTTCTCAAACATTCATACCCTAAAAAGATTTTATGATAAGACATGTTAGGTTGCATTCAACATCAATTTTTTTGTTTTTATCATTTACCGACTCGGGGATGAGCAATAATTAAGCTTGGGGGTGTTGATACGTCTCCGACATATCTATAATTTTTTATCGTTTCATGCTATTATATTATCAATCTTGTATGCTTTATATGCAATTTTATATCATTTTTAGGAACTAACATATTAACCCAATGCCAGTCGTTGTTTTCTGCATGTTTTTGGTTTTACACAAAATCCCTACCAAATAGAGTCCAAACACGACGAAACTTTCTGAAAATTTTCCTGGACCAGTAGGGACCCTAAAATCTTTGGGCGAGGACCGAAAGCCAAACGAGGAGACGGCAGGAAAACAGGGCGCGCCCAGGGGTGTAGGCGCGCCCTGATGTCTTGTGGGCCCCTTGTGGCTCCATCTGACCTAAATCCAACACTGTAAATTCCTAGATATTTCAAAATCCCTAGTGGAAGACCTGTAACAATTATTTCACCACCCCAAGCCTTTGTTCTTGCACGGTCCCATCTGGAGGCCTCCATCGGTACTCTGTCTGAGGGGAAATCGATCACGGAGGGCTTCTAATCAACCTTGTTGCACCTCCGATGATGTGTGAGTAGTTCCTCACAGGACCTATGAGTCCATAGCAGTGGCTAGATGGCTCTCTCTCTCTCCCTCTCTCTCTCTCTCTTTGATCTTCAATACAATGTTCTCTTCGGAGATCGATTCGATGTAATCTTTTGTGGTGTATTTTTTGGTATCCGATGAATTGTGGATTTATGATCAGATTGTGCATTGAAAGTAACTGAGTTATTTCTGAATTTTATTATGTGTGATTGTTATACTCCCTCTATCCATCTATATAGGTCCTAATGCTTTTTTCGAGGCTAATTTTGACCACATGTTAGAGCAATAATAAATGACATGCAAGTTATACAAAGCCTATCGTCAAATTCATACATGAAATGAGCTTCCAATGATATAATTTTCGCATTATACATCTCATATATTATTAATCTTAACAATAGTCAAAGGCAATCTCAAAAAACGTATTAGGCCCTATATATATGGATGGAGGGAGTAGTTTGTATTTATCTCTGATCTATCCCTTTGTTTTGGCCAACGAGATTGATTTATCTTCAGTGGGAGAGGTGCTTTGTGGTAGGTTCAATCTTACGGTGTCCTCACCTCGTGACAGAAGGACTAACGAGGCACGTATTATATCATTACTATTAAGGATAAAACGATGCGATTTAATTATATTGATTGGTTTTATTTTGTCGGGGGTTTCGTGCGACATATGCCAAAGGATGGCTTATCATGGTGGGGGAGAGTAATACGTCGCCGGTGCCTGGAAACGGATAAGGCGTAAACACGAACGTTGAAGCACTTTACCCAGGTTCGGGGCTCTCCTAGGAGATAATACCCCTAGTCCTGCTCTGCGGGGTCTCCGCATGATCACTATCTCAACAAGTAGCTACAAGCTTGCTCCTTGAGCTGTTTGGCTAGAGGTGGAAGAAGGGCTAGGCTAGCTTTACTCCTCTCTCTATGTGTGTGTGTTGTCTAAGAAGCTGAACCCTTTGCATGGGTGCCCTGGGGGGTTTATATAGGCCTACCCCCAGGGGTATAGAGGTAATCTGGCCGGGTGTAGGACCCGGCTGTCAGTGTCTCTGGTGGCCGGCTTCTCCACCGGCAGCTGGGGCTCGCCGCCTGGTGGGTCCCGGCCGCTATCTTGTACTTGGCCGACAGGCTGCGCCCACCGCTTGCGGGTCCTGCCGGCTGCTCAGCACTGTAGTCGTGCTGCTGATGATGCGTGCTTTGTCGGGGAGAGAGTGGCTACAATCTCGCCGCCTGGTGGGCGTTCACTGTAGCCACTCCCCGTCTCTTCTGGTTAATGACGCACAAACTCCAAGGAAGGGGGTGGGCCGCCTGCCAGGAGTCGGCCTCCCCCTAAGCCGACTAGTCAGGGCTCGCCATCTTCTGGCTTCTCACGGACAGGTAGGGCCCGCCACCTGCGGGCCGTACCGACAGCATGTCGTGGGAGCATGGCCTTCTCTGCCATGGATGATGTCATGGGCCGTGTGGCAACAGTGCCGCGCCGGGCGAGGGATGTCTGCCCAGTACGCTGCACTGTGGCCACGCTCCGCCCTGGATTCGGGGGTGACAGGCTGCACTGTAGCCACGCCCCGTCTTGTCGTGATTATGTGGGTGCCAACTTTGAGGGCACGAGGGGCCACCTGCTAGGAGCCGACCTACAGTCTGCTAGGAGTCGGCCCACTTCATGGCCGTCTTCTGGATTCCGCCGCCTTCTGGCAGCCGGCCGTTCGGACCAGCCGGCCCCAAGAAGGCGGTCCTTCGCCTTTGATGCTTGAGGGGCGCAGCCGGCCCCGATGTCTTGAAATACCACGGGAGGCTGATGAGGCTACCTGTGGTCATTTACTCCGACATATTTTGTCTACATTATGTCATCATGCTTCAAGATGTTTGTTATGAACTTAATACCTTAAGATGCATGTTGATAGCGGTCGAGGGGTGGAGTAATAGTCGTAGATGCAGAATCATTTCGGTCTACTTGTTACGGACATAATGCCTATGTACCAATCATGCCATGAATAACATCATAACTATGCGCTATTCTATCAATTACCCAATAGTAATATGTGTACCCACCATCCGCTATGTTCTTGAGAGAGATGCCTCTAGTGAAAGCTATGGCCCACGAGTCCACTTAAATCATATTACTAAAACCCTACATACCTTGTTACAATTTATTTAATTTTATTTTATTTTGCATTTTATATATCTCCTACTATCAGATTTAATTCTTGCAAATAACGAGTACAAGGGGACTGCCAACCCTCTTTCCAGCGTTGGGTGCAAGTATTTGCTCTTGTGTGTGTAGGTACTCCTATTGGTTCGATAAATCTTGGTTCTTTACTGAGGGGAATACTTTCTGCTACTATACTACTTCACCCTTCCTTTTCAGTGAAATTCAACGCTTATCACAAGTAGCAAAGGCCACTGTGCCTAATCGTCCCAAGCCCACCCTATCGGGTGCCACTTGGTGGACCAATAGCACAACCTAGAAACACTAGAAACTAGTTGCAACTCCTGGACAAAGATCAAGGCTATTATTAAGCTGAGAGGGTCCATGGGTTTCGGGCCCAATGTGTGGTAGTACCAAGTCTTGGATAAAATACACATAACTTCTTATAAGCGGATTCAATGAGACAGCCCACCATGTACTCCTATATGACCTCTCATCGTTACCTTTACCAAAACAGGTTCCCACACTTAACTCCCACAGAGTATGACATGATCACAACCATTCCAATTCATCGTCCAGATGGATCAGACCTAACACAACTCTAAGCATAGCAAGAATGGCGAGGATGAATGGTCACTACATGGCTCAAGCACCTTCTAATCATTCTAGGATCATGGATTAGCTATTTACTCGGCCAATAACAGGTCATTCAAAGGAATGGGTTCAACTATCGAAACATGTAACAGTTGAATCGTTGTTGTCATAATGTAATAAAGGGAGAAGGAATGAGAGAATGGGACTGTTTTGAAATGATTAAGGGGGTTTGCTTGCCTGCCACATTCTGAAGATAGTACTGCTCTTCATCGATGTCATCACTACGTCGGAATCGTCTTTTACACAGAAGGAACAAACACCGACAAACAAAGAACAACATTCAATTCACGAAAATGCAACAGTATGATGCATGATCATGACATGGCAACATGTTGTTGATTGAGCTAATGCAATTAGCAACATAATTAATTGAAGTTGATTTGAACCAAAGATTCAAATTCAAACTTCAAATAAAGCATTTCAATGCCTTTTAATTGAATTGACCTAAACATCAACTTTAAGTAGTCCAAACATGCATGTAGATGGTACAGACTAATAGTTGGATTTTTTATATAAATTATTTCATCTGAGTTATGGTTGAATTTATATGATTTTTAAAATTTAGGCAATTTTGTATAAATAAATAAATCATTTCTAATTTATTTTAAATCCAGAAAAAGCTTTATGACATCAGCATTGCATCAGCAGACAACAATGTCAAACCTGACTAGTGAGACCCCTTGTCAGCGACTCATCTAATTACCTGGGTTAATTTGTATTAATTTTTGACCCTAACTAAAAATCAGCGGGGCCTAGGACCACAAGTCAGTGACCCAGGGGAGGGCATTAGCGATCAAACCCGGCTAACCTGACCGGCGATTAGCCGCCGGCGTGTGCCGAGATGGTGGAGCGGCTCGGAAATCATCCTCCGGCGACCAAACCAGCGGCGGAGACCATCTACAAAGAGTTGTTACTCTCACACATTCGTTGGTGCCAAAAGCTTCGCCGGAGATAGCCTCAAGCGACGGCGGTGTCCACTTCCGCAGCGGTCAGAGCTCGAACCTCGACGGAAACGACATTACGACATTTAGAACGACCAGTTCTTCTCACCTACGACATCTACACGTCGCTGCAAGTGCGATGGACACCAACACGTGACCCCAAGGTCACTGGAGTGACGCCTGCGTCGAGCTCGTGTTGCGATGCTCGACGGCTTGCATCGAATTGGTGGCTACGGCAAACAAAAAGAGGTGGGGTTATGGGGGGGGAAACCGGGGGCTGACAGCGCACTCGAAGACAGGCTCAGCGGGATCTGGGAGGCGTCAGAGACGGCGAATCGAAGGTGGTGACCCACGATGGCCGAGGAGGAAGTCGATGATGGTGATGGCTAGAGGTCAAGGAGGAGGCGATGGCTACGGCTAGAGGTCGAGGAGGAGGCGATGGCTACATAAACGACAGCGGCACAACCTCGGTGACATGGCGTGGAGTGCGGGCGAGAGGCGAGGAACGAGGGCGAGAGTGAGAGGGTTGGGCTTGGGGACGTTTGTGGCGTCCTTAGCCAACTCCAGGCGATCGGCAGCAAGCAGGAGGTGGCCAAGCGCGTGCTAGCGCGTCGTGGCCAAGTGCTTGCTCCTATCCTCCTGGCGCGAGGAGGGAGACGACTGGCCATTCGGGTACGTCGGCACGAAGGGGTTAGCACCGAAATGCCAAACTGGATCTTAGGGTACATGGCACAATGTGTCGGCAGTTGAAGTGCCCTAAGAGCCAAACAGATTCCAAAATAGTTTTTCCGTGGTGGCTAGAAGAAGGATTACTTCCCAAATCGCACAAATTATTTACATTGTTTCAAAATAATTGCAAATGAATGTCCTGTAGAACTAAACATTGTTATTTATATATTTCAGTTGATCCCAAATGAAAATGGTAGATCTCATCTGATGCTATATTCGGTTATTATTTAATTTGGGAAAGTGCGTACCACGTGTATGTCCAGTAGTAGCAGATACACACGCAGCAGCCAGAAGACACCGGAAGTCCGGTACTTTACACAAAACACCTTCAGGAAGCGAGAAAACAGAAAAGTGAGCAGAAGTTGAGGTCCTTCCGTGAGATAAATTGTCTCCCGTATCGGCAGCGAAACCCTAGAATCGACGCGACGCGAGGTGAGGCGAGACGGCGCCGAAGACGAGAGAAAAGGAAATCGTGAAGGAGGCGGAGAAAGGAAGAGGCAATCATGTTCCGGCGGGCTGTGGGTTCCCTCCTCGCACGGAGGTTCTCGCCAGGTGTGAACCCAAGGACTGCTCCTGCGCGCTCTCTCCGCTCCTTATGTTTCTCATCCCGATCGACACAGAGGGATCTCGCCATCGGTAATGGCCTTCTTAATGCTTATATTTTGGCCGCGTGTGCGTTGGCTGGTGGTGGTGGGGGGTTGGTGATTCGGCATTTCAGGCAAGGCACAGGTGTTGATGGATCAGCTAGATTCCTCCTCGTCGTTAGCTCCATTTCATGTCAGGAACCACCACCTCATACCTGTTCTGTCTTCTTGTGTAGTTGCTGCTGGCAAGCTGAACCACAAGGTCAAGTTTAAGAAGCCGGACATGAAGGAGAGGTTTGAGCGTTGGATCATCGCGAATGGAAAGACATACCGAGATGAGGAAGAGAAGGCTATGCGGTTCGAATTGTTCAAGGCCTCCCTCGAGAGTGTGGAATCGCAGCTCCCTCTGGTCGAGGAGAGCGGTGTGCTTCCAGGGGTAAGCTGTTTTGCAGACTTCACAGACGAGGAGACACGGGAGCTGCTGGCCTTTCCCGACGGAATTGACGAGACCGACTACGACGAGATCATCAAGTCTGCCTGGGCCAAGCAAGAGAAAGGTCTCTTCCATAGTTTAAATAGCCGGCTATAGCCCCGCTATAGCCTTTTCAGCAGGGTGCTGCTGAATGGTCTCATGTACAAACATCCTGCTATAGCCTGTTGTAGCCCGCTATAGCTGATTTTGAGGTCTGTCGCTATTTGGCATAGCCCGCTATTTAAAACATTGTCTTCTGCAATTTATTTATCCTTGAATATGCACTTGCTAGCTTCAATCGCATATGAATTTACCCGTTTTGTTTTGCATGTCAAATTGGACCTGGTATAGATTTTTATTTATTTATGGATTTAACATGTTTAGGGTGTCAAATTGGACAACACACTCATAACTAGATAATTTTGTTCCCTCCCTCCATCCCTCTAGTACCACTAGCTTGAACATTGTGCCAAGCTTTCCATCAGATTATTATTTTCCCGGTGAAATCAGATCTTGTTATTTCTATATATCTGGTTCTGCCTTAGTACAAATAAGTGGATGGATAAACTGTTGAGTTTCCACTAGACTTTATTCATTGTCGACTAATTAACGAAACAGATAGCAACTAGGTTTGTAATTGCATTCCACCCAATAGGCAGTAACAATTACGCACTAGGAGCACCAAAATCTGTCCTGGCTGGTGTTCAGTTTTGATAGTTTGAGATATTGAAGAATAATTGTTGTATTGATTGGGGCCTCAATGGCTGTTTATATAGATTACAAAGCTTGGGCTCCAAGACTAGACTAATAGAGATAGATTACAATACGAATAGCCTTATACTCTAATATCCCCCCGCAGTCTCAACGTCAGGTGAAACGATGTTGAGACTGGAGCGTATGTCGATGAACGATGCAGTCGGAAGTCCTTTGGTAAAAATATCAGCAAATTGGGCACTTGTAGGAACATGAAGAACGCGAACCTCGCCAAGAGCCACCTTTTCGTGAACAAAGTGAATATCAATCTCAATGTGGTTGGTGCGACGATGTTGAACTGGATTGGAAGCCATGTAGACTGCAGAGATGTTATCATAGTAAACAATGGTAGCACGCAGAAGCGGACGATGAAGTTCAACGAGAAGCTGTCGTAGCCATACCGCCCCGGCCACAGCATGAGCAACCGCCCGATACTCAGCCTCAGCAGAAGACCTGGAAACTATTACCTGCCTTTTAGAACACCAAGACACAAGATTATCACCCAAATAAACACAAAATCCGGATGTAGATCGTCGAGTATCTGGATAACCTGCCCTGTCTACATCAGAATAAACTGTCAAGCTTGTAGGAGAAGAAGAATTAAGAAGAAGACCGTGATCAAGAGTGCCTTTTAAATAGCGGAGAATGCGTCGGACATGAGCCAAATGAGGAGCACAAGGGTCATGCATAAAGAGACAGGCTTGCTGAACAGAATAAGATATGTCAGGACGAGTGAGAGTGGCATATTGAAGAGCACCAGTGATGCTACGATATAAACTGGGATCAGAAAGAGGATCACCATCAGCCGACAGTTTAGCACCAGTGTCGGCCGGAGTACGAGAGGGCTGACAATCAGACATACCAGAACGAGAAAGCAATCTAAAATGTATGATCGTTGAGAAAGAAAGAGTGAAGATTTTGTGCGAGAAACAGTAATACCTAGAAAATGATGAAGAGGACCAAGATCAGTCATGGAGAACTCACGATTGAGAGAAGAGATGATATGTTGAAGAAAAGAGTCAGAACTAGCTGTGAGAATGATATCATCAACATAAAGCAAGAGGTAGGCAGTGTGAGTAGGAGACTGATAAACAGAAAGAGAAGAATCAGATTTGGAGGGAATAAAGCCTATGGTTTGAATAAACGTAGCAAAGCGTTGAAACCATGTACGAGGAGCTTGTTTAAGGCCGTAAAGAGATTTGTTGAGGAGACAAACAAAATTTGGAGAGGAGGGATGCTTAAAACCAGAGGGTTGCTGACAATAAATAGTTTCATTGAGAGTGCCATGAAGAAAAGCATTTTTAACATCAAGTTGATGGATAGGCCAAGAAGAAGAAACAACAAGACTAAGAACAACATGAATAGTGCTAGGTTTAACAACGGGAGAAAAAGTCTCGTCAAAGTCAATGCCATGCTGCTGGGAGAAACCACGACACACCCAACGAGCTTTGTAACGAGCAAGAGTGCCATCAGAATGAAATTTATGACGAAAAACCCATTTTCCAGAAACAATGTTAACACTAGGAGGTTTGGGAACAAGAGTCCATGTATTATTTTGCTGAAGAGCTTCAAATTCATCGCGCATAGCGGAAAGCCAGAGAGGATCAAGGAGAGCTCGCTTGTAACTGGTAGGAATAGGAGAGATGGTTGGGGTGGCGATAAGATTGAGACGTTTTGTGGGTAGAAGAAATCCTCGTTTGCCACGGGTGCACATGACATGATCATTGGTCGGTGGTGGTATGAGAACGCCATTGGGTGGGAGTGGGTGTTCGGATGGAGGAGATGGTGAGGTAGAAGAATCGGAGGTGGTGGGTGTGGAGGCTATTGCCGTGGTAGGATGTGGTGAGGGGAAGACGGTTGGGGTAGATGCTGTAGTCGCGGAAGAGGTGGGAGACGGGGCGGGAGGGTGGCTGATGGTAGGCGACTCCGGCTGAGAAGTGGAGCAAGATTCCATGGCGGCAGATATGACCGTAGGATAAAGTAGGGAAGAGGTTTTGATAGTAGCGGATTGTTGTGGAGTTGGTGTTGTAGTGACAGAAAAGGGAAAAGTATTTTCATCGAATGTGACATGACGAGAGATAATGATACGACCAGAAGATGGATCGAAGCAACGATAACCTTTGTGATCATCAGAAAGGCCAAGGTGAATGCAAGGTAATGAGCGTGGTTCTAGTTTGTTGGAGGCGGTAGAGGCGACGTTGGGAAAGCATAGACAGCCAAATACACGCAAAAAGGAATAGTCAGGGTGGGAGAGAAAAAGAGATTGGAAAGGCGAATAAAGAGGGCAAGTTTTAGTTGGTCGAATATTTAGAAGTAGTGTGGCAGTGCGAAGGGCTTCAACCCAAAAACGGGAAGGAAGAGAAGCTTGTAAAAGCAAGGTGCGAAGAACATCATTAATAGAGCGAAGAGAGCGTTCAGCTTTACCGTTTTGAGAAGATGTATAAGGGCATGAAAAACGAAGAAGAATGCCTTGAGAGAGAAGGAAGTTGCGGATTTGGATGTTGTCAAATTCACGACCATTATCACATTGAATAAATCGAATTGGCAAGCCAAAGTGTGTGATTACATATTGTCGAAAGTCAAGAAAGATTGCATGCACTTCAGATTTAGCACGAAGAGGAAAAGTCCAAGTATAGTGAGAGTAATCATCCAAGATCACAAGATAATATTTATAACCAGAAACACTAGGGACTGGAGAGGTCCATAAATCACAGTGAAGTAACTCAAAAGGAAAAGTAATAATGGTAGTAGAGGTTCCAAAAGGTAATCTAACATGTTTACCGCATTGACATGCATTACAGAGAGAGGAATTGTGAGGACTGCTAGAACTAGGGATACAAAATTCTTGGAGTAAAGACGTCAAAGTGTTTTTGCTGGAGTGACCGAGACGACGATGTCATAGATCAACTGAAGCGAGCATGGCACGGGGGGGGGGGGGTGGATGTGGGCGCGCCATGAAGGGGATTCAGATCCTTCACAGACAAACCAAAAGGGTCAAAGGCCAGGATAACTTTGTTGTCAATGCAAAATTGTCGAACGGAAATAAGATTCTTGATAATGGAAGGAACAACAAGAATAGTGTGTAGAAGAAAATTGGCATGAGAGGAAGGGATGTAAGAGTGACCGGTGCATGAAACTGGGATGCTGGAGTCATCGCCAATGGTGATCGTGGAAAACCTAGAAGGAAAACAAGCTGACAATAAATTCATAATTGAAGACATATGCAATGATGCACCAGAATCGAAAATCCAATCTGTACCTGCGTCGTTGAGGGTAAAATTGTTCATGGCGTTGATGAAGGCGGCTTGGTCCCAAGCCGGCTATTGGGGAGGAGTAGAGGGGCCAGGAGCTTGCATGTTGACGTAGGGGAGAACTGACGGGTAGTATGCGTACGGGGCCTGCATGTTGCCGTAGGAGGCCGGCATGGTGTTGTAGGGCGGCGGCGGTCCTGTCGTGCTGGGAGGCAGAGTAGGAGTGGCGGTGTAGACGTGCGCCAGCGGCCTGGGTCCAAGGAGGCCAGGGGAGCCGGTGGCTGGACGAAGACCGGCGCTCCACGTGCCCGTGTACGCAGGAGGGGCACCATACGGCGAAGGGGCCAACCATGGCATCGCCCAAGCCTGTACGAGGACAGTCCAAGGGTCATGTTGAGGAGGCCATAGCGACGGAGCTCGTGGCGCTGGAGTGGTAGATGACGAGGCTGGTGCAGGTCCGGCAGAATGAGATGCAGGAGGCCGGTAGATGGGATTATTTCCCTTGTAGTTGGGGCTCGGGCGCCAGCCTGGGGGCGGTGTAGAGGCCGCTGTGGTCGCAGCAGGAGGTGGAGGAGCGGCCGATTGCCGTGGCAGCCCAGGCGTGTGAGCTACAGAAGAGGGAGCGGCAGCATGAAACACCTGCGGTGCCCGTTGCGCCTTGCGAGCCTGGTTCTTCTCTTCTTGCTGGAGGATCGAGCGGACCTCCTTGAAGGTGGGGTACGGCTTGAGCATGGGGATGAAGGATTGTTGCTTCTCGAATTGATCGTGGAGGCCTTGGAGGAGGGCGTTGATGAGAGTACGATCCTCGACGTGATCGCCAAGTTCACGGAGTTCATCGCCGATGTCCTTGATTCGCTGGCAGAAGATGGAGACTGGGTGTCTCCCTGGACAGTTGTGCGTAGCTCAGTGTTGAGCGTGTTGATTCGCGGGTCGGAGTTGTCCTGAAATGGCTGTTGAAGGGAGGCCCAGAGATCAGCAGCGGTGGCGTCATCATCGGAGACCAGATTGAAAAGCTCCGTGGAGATGCGTGTGTAAATCCACTGGATGATGGCGAGATCATCTTTCACCCAGCGAGGGTCGTCGGGCTGCGGCGGGTAGGAGGGATCAATGTGGTGGCATAGGCCGCAGCGCCCGAGATGGATGATGAAGAGGTGGCACAAATGGTAGTAGTTGTGGATGCCGACGTCTAATGAGAGTGGTATGAAGGGAGAGACGTCGGCAATGGTGTCGGCTAGGGAGAACATTGGGTTTGGAGGGGGAGGTGTGTGGGTAGTTGTAGAGGAGGAGGTAGAGGGCGGGGCACCGGCGGCGTGGAACTCGGCCATGGAGAAGAGGGGCCGAGTCGGCCGGGGTGGCGCCGCGGGTGGCGGTGCCATACCAGGTGCGGAAAACCTAGGCGTCGGATACCATGATAGTTTGAGATATTGGAGAATAATTGTTGTATTGATTGGGGCCTCAAGGGCTGTTTATATAGATTACAAAGCTTGGGCTCCAAGACTAGACTAATAGAGATAGATTACAATACGAATAGCCTTATACTCTAATAAGTTTGATCAAGAAAGTTTCTTTTGTGGACAGTTCAAATATAAATGGGAGCATCAATTGGGCGTTCTAGTCAGTTAACTGTGCACTTGAATTATGTATGACTTTACCATGTCCGTTTTGGATGTCAAACTGTACTTGTGAGTTTAATGGTACCTCACCTCCCAAGGACCATACACTCATCACTAAATAATGTTCGTTTTTTCAATGAAATCAGATCTTGTTATTTCTTTGGCTGGTTCTTCCTTATTAGAAGTAAGTGGATGGATGTATGTATTGTTGAGTTTCAAGTAAGACTTGATCCATTGGCGATTAATTGACAAAACTGATAGCAGCTAGCTTGATGAGCAACTACCAACTGCATGCGCGGTAGTAGGAGCACTCAACTCTGTCCTGGCAATTAGAACAAGAATTAGAAAGTATGTTGTGTGGACAGATCATCAAATATAAATGTTGACAGTTTTATAGCCATCCATTGGGCCTTCCAGTTGCTAACTTGTAGTTTTTACATGAAAACAGGAGAGCCGTGTTGATAAGGAGGCCAGGCATGAAGCAGGGCAAGGCTGGTACTAGTTGCATAAAGACCATTCTAAATGACATGCTTGGCAGCAAGTACCCAGCAGGGATTTAAATCCAACACATCTGACAGTGCCAAAACTCAACTATCAGACAAAATGCATATACGAATTTAAAGTGGCATAAGTTCTGTTGGTTTGTCCAACTCATTTTCTCAGGATGGGCGAGAAAGGCTCTTGCGTCCTCGCCCAGGACGGGTGAGCGCGCCAGCGGCGCCGCCCTGATCTCCTCCCTCTGGCATCCCCTGCTCCCGTCGTGACCGGATCTGGGACCTCAGCCACGTCCTCTTTCGACCGCGCCTCCTTCGAGCTCCTCCACCTCCCTGGAATATGCAGGTGAGCTCGCGGCCCCTCCAACCTCGCCACCCGCTGCCCCGGCTCCCGTTACTGAGCTTGCCGCGGCGGCTCTCGCCCTCCGCAGGGAAGGCCGGCCATCCGAGGCCACCTCCGCAAGTTCGGGACGACGGCGGCCACTCCGGCACCACCAGCCGCCGCCGTTGCTGCCCCACTCGTCATTCCCTCCGCTGGCGCCTCTGCCGGCTTGCTGCTTCCGCCCGCGATGATGACGGCCACTTCGACACCTCCAGCCGCTGCCATTGCTGCCATGGATGTCGTTCCCTCTGCCGGCGCCTCCGCCGGCTTGCTGCTGCCGCCCGCGACGACGGCGGCCACTCCGACACCACCGACCGCCGCTCGTGCTGCTCTAGGTGTCGTTCCCGCGACGATGGCCTCGGCCGCTCTGCCCCCGATGTCAACCGGCTTCGCTCCCGCCGTCGTCCCCGGGCCCACTCTCGAGCTCTTGCGTGTCGGGATGCTGCAGCCAGGGACACGCAGGCTGACCCCGCGGTTGGTGCCTGATGAGGCTTTTGGGCCCCGCCATCAGGCAACCTATTTCGTGGAGCTCCCTCGCTGCTGAAGATGAAGACGAAGACGATGAATACCTAGTCCCACGAATACCAACAGCGGCTGCCAAATGCCCAGTTCCGCCCGCTCGGCCGTGCGTGGTGCATGAGGCAGAGGCTTGTGGGGGCTGGCAGAAGGTTTTGCCGTGGTGAGGCCCGCATCATCCTCGTGTCATTCAACGTCGCCGGCTCGTGGCTCCTCGTCCCCTTCCAGCTTGGCTTCCTGGTCGATGTTGTAGATGCCTTTTTCGTGGGATCGTGCAGCGGATTGCAGAGACCCCTTTAGGTGCTCTCGGTGCCTTGAGAATGACCAACACGCGCGCGGATGTCGCAATGTATGGTGTTCTCTCAGCTTGTTGGCAAGTCTTGCCACATCACCTTGGACCTGCCTCGTCGCCGAGCATCGTGAAGCTCCAGCACCTCGCCAAGCCCAGATAGAAGCCCCACTCCTCCCCAAGATCCTTCCTCGTGATTCTTGGGCATACATTGTTTCTACTCATGTTGCCTCTGTGGCCATGGCAGATATGTCATTGCGGTTGGAGGCACAAGCGGAGCTGCTGCGCTCTGAGCTCCTCGACATGGCTTCCTTTCGACTCGAGGAAACGGTACAACCTCTGCGCGACGTTGTTGACTCCATGCAGAGTTGGATGCTTCAGATAGGGAACTTTCTAGAGCGAGATGAGTCTATTCTGAGCGGGCTCTCTCATGTGTCACCCGTGTTGCAAACCGCTCCTACGCTGCGCCCCCTAGTTGTGCCTGATGTCAACCTTGAGGACGAGAGTGGAGATGGGCTTCATGGACGTTTCTTGAAGCAAATATGCCCTAGAGGCAATAATAAAATTGTTATTTATATTTCCTTATATCATGATAAATGTTTATTATTCATGCTAGAATTGTATTAACCGGAAACTTAGTACATGTGTGAATACATAGACAAACAGAGTGTCTCTAGTATGCCTCTACTTGACTAGCTCGTTAATCAAAGGTGGTTAAGTTTCCTAACCATAGACATGTGTTGTCATTTGATGAACGGGATCACATCATTAGAGAATGATGTGATGGACAAGACCCATCCGTTAGCTCAGCATAATGATCGTTTAGTTTTATTGCTACTTCTTTCTTCATTGACTTATACATATTCCTCTGACTATGAGATTATGCAACTACCGAATACCGGAGGAACACCTTGTGGGCTATCAAACGTCACAACGCAACTGGGTGATTATAAAGATGCTGTACAGGTGTCCCCGATGGTGTTTGTTGAGTTGGCATAGATCGAGATTAGGTTTTGTCACTCCGTGTATCAGAGAGGTATCTCTGGGCCCTCTCGATAATGCACATCACTATAAGCCTTGCAAGCAATGTGATTAATGAGTTAGTTGCGGGACGATGCATTACGGAACGAGTAAAGAGACTTGCCGGTAACGAGATTGAACTAGGTATGAGGATACCGACGACCGAATCTCGGGCAACTAACATACCGATGACAAAGGGAATGACGTATGTTGTTATGCGGTTTGACCGATAAAGATCATCGTAGAATATGTATGAGCTAATATGAGCATCCAGGTTCCGCTATTGGTTATTGACCGGAGATGTGTCTCGGTCATGTCTACATGGTTCTCGAACCCGTAGGGTCCGCACGCTTAACGTTCGATGACGATCTGTATTATGAGTTATGTGTTTTGGTGACCGAAGCTTGTTCGGAGTCCCAGATGAGATCATGGACATGACGAGGAGTCTCGAAATGGTCGAGAGGTAAATATTAATATATTGGACAAACGTATTCGGACACCGGAAAGGTTTCGGGAAGTTATGGGCCTTAATGGGCCATAAGGGAGTAGGAGAAGGGCAGACCACAAGGTAGCGCATTCCCCCCCCCCAAGGCAGTCCGAATTGGACTAGGGGGAGAGGGCGCGGCCCCCTCTTTCCTTTCCCTCTCCCTCTCCTTCCCTCCTTCCCCCTATTGGAATAGGAAAGGGAAACCAACTAGGATTGGGAATCCTAGTTGGACTCCCCCTTGGCGCGCCCTCCTTGGCCGCCGGCCTCCTCCTCCCCCTCCTTTATATACGTGGCCAGGGGGCACCCCAACAACAACATCAATTGTTCTTAGGCGTGTGCGGTGCCCCCTCCACAGTTTACCACCTTGGTCGTCGTAGTGCTTAGGCGAAGCCCTGCGCGGATCACATCACCAACACCGTCGCCACGCCGTCGTGCTGACGGAACTCTCCCTCGACCCTCTACTAGATCAAGAGCTCGAGGGACGTCATCGCGCTGAACGTGTGCTGAACACGGAGGTGTCGTACGTTCGGTACTTGGCTCGGTTGGATCGTGAAGACGTTCTATTACATCAACCGCGTTACTAATCGCTTCCGCTTTCGGTCTACGATGGTACGTGGACACACTCTCCCGTCTCGTTGCTATGCATCTCCTAGACAGATCTTGCGTGATCATGGGAAAATTGTTGAATTACTACGTTCCCCAACATTTCTCGCCTCGTGCTGGGGTCAGATCGTCATTATCTGCCTCTGAGGGTTCGTGCATCGATATGGTGGTGGCTCCAGTGCCTGAGCTTCTGGAGCTATGTGGGGAATCGACTCCGCCTATATCCATCGAGCAACTGAAGGTGGACCCCCTTGAGATCTCAGTTGTGGCATTACCGCCATTACCACCCCTTGAGCCCAGCCAGATGCTCAACTTCAAGGAGAAGGGAGATTCAGACGTTGCAATGTCTTGCTCGTCCGAGTCCATTAGGCACATGGTTCCTGCAGGTGATGTGGTTGTCGCACCCAGAGCTATGGCTCGTGTGCCTGGGGCTCTCATAGCGAAAGCGATTTGCGATTTCCTTGCTACCTTGGACGCTGCTAACCCTGGATCAGGTAAGACGATTGGGTGTCTCCTTAAGGAGAAGGGCATCAGAGATAAGAAAAGTGGTGGTGCTAGATCTCGCCCTGTCGTCTTGGTGTTTGGACATGTCATCACGGGTGTGCTTAGGTCCGTGGCCTTTGCCGATGTTGGTTCCTCTAGTTACCTTAGATATGTGGGGGCTCACTTGTGAAGTTGAATTTCATGTGCAAGCGTATTGTAAGGGTGTCCTGATGGGGGAGTTTGCCTGTCTTTCTTTGTGGTCTTGTGGTCTTATGGTTTGGGAGTAGTCCGCTTGTATCATGGGGTTGTGGCTTGGTGGTTTTTTCGGGGCCAAGCATGTAACGGTTTCTGTCCGATTTTCCGTAAATTAACTGGGCAACTCTCTTCTTCTTAATTAATGAATGAGGCAAAGCTTTTGCCTTCGTTACAAAAAAATTTAAAGTGGCATGGCCCACTCACTACAGCATATTCCAATGTATTACTGAGTAGATGTCATCTATTAGAAAATATCTTATATTAATTACTAATATGAAAGCACAAGCGGATGGTCGAGATTTCGGAAAGTATCTTATATCAATTACTAATCTGAAAGCACAAGCGGATGGTTGAGATTTCGGCATCGTGTGGTACCATGTCTCGGAAATCCGGGTCCCGTCATATGTACTCCCTCTATACGGAGATACTTATCGAAGAAATGAATACATCTCCGGCCAGTATTTCCGGACGGAGGGGGTGACAATTATCAAGGTCGTCATCTAGATCAATAATCCCATTGGGCGGGTGTCACCCTCCCTATTGATGGCGTCCGTCCGTACCCTCAGCCTCTTGAAACAGGCTTTCACCCTGCTTTATATATAAGGGGTAAGTATATTTTTCATCCCTCAACCATATCGAAAGTATAGAAATGGTCCCTCAACTTCAAAACCAGCAAAACTTAGTCCCTCAACTTCTTGTAAACCGGGCATCATTAATCCGTGATACCGCTTTGGGTGGTTTTACTGTTGATGTGGCATGGTTTTGACTGATTTCAGATGGTTTCGTTGATGAAGTGGATGCTGCCAGTCACGGGACACTGAAAACCATGTTCGCCAGCTTCGTTCATCTACTACTCTGGCCGAGCTCTCTTTGAGCATGTCGAGCAGCCATACCTAACTGGCTGTAGCCGTCACACGACCATTACCATCCCAAGTGTACCTCCGTCCGCGCTTGCTAGTCGAGCTGCACGCCGCCGTCCGATGGTTGCCGTATCTACCGAGCACGCGTCGTGCCGCCCGGACAACCATCCAACGCGATATTCACTCCGCCACCGCCATCGCCGTCATGTCTTTTGTACTGTTGCTGCAGCCCCAGCGTCAGCGACACGCCATCGGCGCCGTGGCCGAACCCATGCCTGTCGTATGCGTCGAAGTCAAGGTGGTGGTGGTCCATGATGCCGATGCACTCCATCCGCGCCGGGGTGCCGACGAACGTTGACAGTGAAGGCGAGCGAGGTTGTGTCATGCACATGCAGCTGCGCCCGTCTACAGCTGTACTGCCACCCTGGCATGGCAACCAGCCGCCGGTCGTCATTGGAGACAAGATGTAGATCGTATATGTGAGTTATTTGATGAAATGCATGTGTTACGGGCACATAGGGTGGTAGCTAGGAGACCACGACTCTCATGGCCGAGACGCACGTGACGCGCCACGGCATGTTGTTCGCAGGTAGAGTACATGCATGCAACATGCTGCTGGCATTTTCGCCATGGACGAGGTCAAGGGTGGCAGCCCATACCGAGTTGGCACCTTTGCCGGCGCCGAAGGCAGCAAGTAGCCCAGCAACGCCAAGATTTGGCGGTGCAGCAGGAGAAGCACATCGCCGACCTATCACGCGGCCATGGCATGCTGCAGCAGAGTGAGCAGACGGTGGACTGCGGGGTGCACATTGCCTAGGCCGTGCATCCATCGAGGCGGTGGTTGGCCTCCACTTAATCAACGAAACCATCTGAATCAGTCAAAACTATGCCATGTCATCACTAAAACCACCCAAAACGGTATAAGGGACTAAAGTTATCCGGTTTGAGAAATTGAGGGAGTAAGTTTTATTGGTTTTAAAGTTAAGGGACCATTTCTATACTTTTGATATAGTTGAGGGGCAAAAAATATACTTATCCATATATATAAAGCAACACCAAACAAAGTACACGGTGAAACGATATAATTCGGTGGGGAGGCCCGTCATAAACCAGATCGAAAGATAAACAAGAAAGTAAAACAAGCATAACACCTAGAGGAGGTCCGACCACGGACAGCTGAGCACCACGACAACGCCCCCAAGAGAGTGACGCGAAGCGACGCCCAGACAAGAGTTTTCACTCAGAGCCCAGGCACACGGGCGAGATCCACGACGAAATCTTCAAGAAGCAAGCGACACCCTCGGGCGCCGCCATCGTCGGCGCCAGAAGCGCAAAGCTTTTGCTCGAACACTCACCACCACCATGAGGTGGGATCCCGGTCACCACCGCAACTAGGGTCAGCTCATCCACACCAGATCTGGGCACTGCCAGAACATATCAGGGCCTCCCGCCACTACACCCCTCACCGCTCGCACGACCAAGAGGTGCAGCCACCACCGCCACCACGGAGCCTGTGGGAAAGCCAACCGTGGAGCTCGCTATTCAGGACCACCGGCCCGGCATCCAAGTCCCAAGGCATCACCAACCATCCACATCACGACCACCCAACCACGGTAGTAGAAGCGAAATACGCCGTCTTTCTCCCCTAGCCCGGCATCAGCCAGCAAGTCTAGGTCGGCGCCCACACCCACATCACGAGCTGGTCCCAGTGGAACAAGGGGGATACAACCCAGGGACTACCAACGGCCGCCACCAAGCAAGCTTGACACCTCCATATCCGTGGTACTCGACGCCGGTCCGAACAATGACACAGTAATGCCCCAGGCGCCGAACTCGAACCGACACCACGAACAAAGAGCAAGCAAGTGGCCTATAACGCGAAGGCTTGCGCTGATGCGGACCAAGTTAGCCCCCAACACCTACATGCTACCGAAAATCGTCCACCACCACATACTAGGAACCCTGCCGCCACCCTTACACTCATGCCATAACGTGTGCACGCCACCCCAAACATCCACGGATCCCAACTTGACATCACCGGAAATGGCCAGGGGCCGGTGCCACCGTCAACCAACTGTGGGACAGCACCACACCGGGTGGAGCGAAGACTGCCCCGTCTGATTTAACATTCAGATCCAGACAGGCATGCCAAGGCAGCCAGCAACTCCGGCCACTGGGGCAGCCGCCAACGGCCAGCCTTGCTCTCCACCTGCACCCAACCACCGCCTCCAGCCCCAATCGAGCCAAACAGCCACCGGACCCACCTCTACAAGCCCGCAACTAGGGGGAGAAGCGTCCGGAGCAATGCACTCACCACGGCAGCCGCACGCGCCCAGGCCCTGCCATCACGCTCCTCGACCAAACCGACGACCACGCTGAGCCACCGCCAGCCACCACACCGCACGGGCCCCCACTCGAAACCACGCCAGATCCGGCTGGGGATGATGTTCCGGCACACCTCCAATGCAGCACCCCCGCCAGCCACCATAACGACCAACAGGCGCCACCCGCCTCCCGCGCCGCCCGCCAGATTGCCAGAACTGCCACTCGACAAAGCCTGCAACCACCAGAGGAGCCCCTACCATCACTACAAAAAAAAAAGACACATCCGTGACATTTTGGGCCGAACGAATTTTTTTCGTCATATATATGACACTTCTATGACGATAATTGTGACAAAACCCGGTATCATCATAGATGTGGTGGGCTCCTACTTCTATGACAATAAATCATGACAGAAAATGGGTTTTTCGTCCCAGGCGGGCCGGAGACGCAGCTCCATGACATTCTTTGGGCCGTCCATGACGGAAAAAACCGTGGTAGAAGCGAGGGCGAGGAAAATTTCGGGGAGTTCCCGGTTACGGTGGGAGGTCGGGGGCCGAGCGATGCGCGTTTCTCTCGTACACGTACGCGCATGTGTGCGAGGCATTGGCTCTATCTGAACCCGAGCGAGGCGTTGGGCTCTAACTGAACCCGAGTGATTGCACTGCAGGCTACGCGTTACTGAACCCGAGCGATCGATCGATGGCTGTTAACTGAACCCGATCGAGCGATTCCTTCGCTGCTGCTGCTAACTGAAGCCGGATGCTGCCTCTGGATGAACAGTGAGCGTTGCTGGGGGGTTTGGATGAACAGTTTCCGGTGGGGGTGGATGAACAGGACCCCGTGGTGTTGCCTCTGGATGAACAGGACCCCGATCGATCGAGCCGGTTGGGGCTGGATGAACAGGACCCCGTGGAGGACAGGATGAATAGGACCACCCTGTGGAGGGCAGAATGAACAATAGACGGTGGAGGGCTGGATGAACAGTAGCCCGTGGAGGGGTGGTTGAACAGGAGCCCGTGGAGAGGGCTGGTTGAACAGTAGCCGGTGGAGTAGCGCGTGGTGGAGGCTGGATGAACAGGAGCCCGTGGATGAACAGTCGCAGCTGGAGGCTGGAGGAGGTCGACGGTGGATGAACAGTAGCCCGTGGAGGCTGGAGGGGGTCGACGGTGGAGATGAACAATATCCCGTGGAGTCCCGTTTTGCGGTACGCCACACCCCTCCCGATGAACAGGACCCCCGTTTCGACCGTAGCGCTCCAACACAAGTCCGTTTCCTCCATTTTGCGGTACGCCACACCCCTCCCGATCAACAGGACCCCCGTTTCGACTGTAGGAGGTCCGTTTCCTCCGTTTTGCGGTACACCAGACCCCTCCCGAGGAACAGGATCCCGTTTCAAACATGGCGGTCGAACACAAGGCCGTTTCCTCCATTCTGCGGTACGCCAGGCCTCGTTTCCATCGGCTGTTCCATCCAAGCCCTCCCGATGAACACGACGACGCATTCCGTTCCGACCCAGCCGGTTGGCTCCCCATGAACACGACGACGACGCTGTTTCTCCGTTCCGACCCATCCATGTACACGAGCCCTGGCCGTACGTATGCGCAAGTATGCGTTCGAGACCCTGCCCGTATGTACGTACGTGGCCGTATTTTCTTTCTTGCACACCGGCCGTTGTACGTACATGTACATGCTACGTGCGCGCCTCTACTACGACACGTCCGCGCCTCTACACGTACAGTCCATGTCCGATGGAAGTTGTTCCTTGACCACGTTGACGACGCCGCGCCGAGAGCACCAGGGCGGTGGACGACGGCGAGGCCTAGGAAGGGGACGACGGGGAGCCGGGGAAGACGCGGCAGTGGAAGCCCACGCGGAGAGGAGTACGAGGGTTCACTGGTTCGGCTGCGGTGTGAGGCTGCCGTCGCCGCAAGGCCTGGCCAGCGGTGGGAATAGTAGGCGGCGGTGAGGCCTCCGCGGCAGCACAGCCGACCACGGGAGGCAGGAGCATGCGGCACGACCGGCGCTGCTTTGGGCGGCTGGAGCAAGAAGACCAGAGGTTGAAGAAGCACTACGGCGGTTGGATGGACATCGTACAGTCACTGGAGCTAGAATCGTTCATATTAACTAAAGTTGACAAAGGCCCCCGTCCCAGTCAACTTAGTAGGCCCACAAGTCAGCCTCCCACCATGGTGGGTCCCAGCTAGCAGGGGGTATTCATTTTTTTGTGCGTAATAAGGAGGCACTTCCTTGCGTGCGAAGATATAGCTGGTGGGTCCGAGCTATCAGCGGCGGTAACATTTTTTTCGCGAAATACAGAGGCCCTTTCGGTGGGTCCCTGATGTCAGGTGGAGGAATCATTATTTTGCGCGTAATAAGGAGGCATTTCCTTGCGTGCGGCCGTGGACCCAGCTGTCGGCCTCTCCACGTACAGTCCACTTCAGATGCATGTCGGTCGTTGACCACGTTGACCAGGCCGCGCCGAGAGCACGAGGGCGGTGGACTACGGCGAGGCCTAGGAAGGGAACGACACGGAGGCAGGGAAGACTCGGCAGTTGTTTCCCACGCGGAGGGGAGTACGACTGTACGAGGGTTTACTTGTTCGTCTGCCATCACCGGAGAATAACAGCAAGTGTGGGTGAGTAGAGGGATGGCTAGGCCAGCGATGGGAGTACGGTGGGGCGGTGAGGCATGCGCGGCAGCAGAGCCGGCCGCGGGGAGGAGGGAGCAGGCAGTCCCGTCGGTGCTTGTTTGAGCGGCTGGAGCAGGAAGAGCAGAGATTGAAGAAGCACGACGGCCGTTGGATGGCCATCCAACAGTCACTGCTTGTGCGTCAACCTTTTTTTTAGGAAAGCCTCAAATCTGTGGAAAACAGCATACATCCCATCTGCCATTATTTCTAATAATTTACAGCCCATTTGCTAATTATTAAGGTTTTTTTTGGAGCCCATATTCTTTTTGTTAGCATTACAGCCCATATTGTGGCCACGGTTCAAAAATTATACGAAATTTTGCCTATTTCGATGCGGTCCGAACTGTTTTTAATCCTGAAATTTTGACTCAAATTCAAACTGATTTTAAAAATAAATGTATATCAATATAAAATCCAACAAATTCTCCACGCATAAAAATTAATGTAATTTAAAATCTCGAAATGAAAAAAAGATATTTGAAACTAATTGCCAATTTGATGTGTTTTAAAAATGTACAGCCCATTTCTCATTACTGATGGGCCATTTTCTCGGCCAGCCGAATGAAAGCTCTCCTCGTCTTGAAAGATTTGCAGCCCAACAGGCCTGACAAAGCGACTTACTTGGCAAATCACAAAAAAACTGGGTTGTGGCCGTGGACCCAGCTGTCAGCCTCTCCACGTATAGTACTCTTCCGATGGAAGTCGTTCCTTGACCACGTTGACCATGCCGCGCGGAGAGCACCACGACGGTGGACGACGGCGAGGCCTAGGAAGGGGACGATGCGGAGCCGGGGAAGACACAGCAGTGGAAGCCCGCGCGGAGAGGAGTACGAGGGTTCACTGGTTCGGCTGCGGTGTGAGGCTGCCGTCGCCGCAGGGCCTGGCCAGCGGTGGGAATAGTAGGGGGCGGTGAGGCCTCCGCGGCAGCACAGCCGGCCACGGGAGGCAGGAGCATGCGGCACGACCGGCGCTGCTTTGGGCGGCTGGAGCAAGAAGATGAGAGGTTGAAGAAGCACTACGGCCGTTGGATGGACATCGTACGGTCACTGGAGCTAGAATCGTTCATATTGACTAAAGTTGACAAAGGCCCCCGTCCCAGTCAACTTAGTAGGCCCACAAGTCAGCCTCCCACCATGGTGGGTCCCGGCTAGCAGGGGGAGTATTCATTTTTTTTGTGTAATAAGGAGGCACTTCCTTGCATGCGAAGATATAGCTGGTGGGTCCGAGCTGTCAGCGGAGGTAATGTTTTTTTCGCGAAATACAGAGGCCCTTTCGGTGGGTCCCTGATGTCAGGTGGAGGAATCATTATTTTGCGAGGCATTTCCTTGCGTGCGGCCGTGGACCCAGCTGTCGGCCTCTCCACGTACAGTCCACTTCAGATGCATGTCGGTCGTTGACCACGTTGACCAGGCCGCGCCGAGAGCACCAGCGCGGTGGACGACAGCGAGGCCTAGGAAGGGAACGACACGGAGGCAGGGAAGACTCGGCAGTTTTTTCCCACGCGAAGGGGAGTACGACTGTACGAGGGTTTACTTGTTCGTCTGCCGTTGCCGGAGAATAACAGCAGGTGTGGGTGAGTAGAGGGATGGCTAGGCCAGCGATGGGAGTACGGTGGGGCGGTGAGGCCTGCGCGGCAGCAGAGCCGGCCGCGGGGAGGAGGGAGCAGGCAGTCCCGCCGGCGCTTGTTTGAGCGGCTGGAGCAGGAAGATCAGAGATTGAAGAAGCACGACGGCCGTTGGATGGCCATCCAACAGTCACTGCTTGTGCGTCAACCTTTTTTTAGGAAAGCCTCAAATCTGTGAAAAACAGCATACAGCCCATCTGCCATTATTTCTAATAATTTACAGCCCATTTGCTCATTATTAAGGTTTTTTTGAGCTCATATTCTTTTTGTTAGCATTACAGCCCATATTGTGGCCACGGTTAAAAAATTATACGAAATTTTGCATATTTCGGTGCTGTCCGAACTGTTTTTAATCCCGAAATTTTGACTCACATTCAAACTGATTTTAAAAATACATGTATATCAATATAAAATCCAACGAATTCTCCATGCATAAAAATTAATGTAATTTAAAATCTCAAAATGAAGAAAAAAGATATTTGAAACTAATTGCCGGTTTGATGTGTTTTAAAGATGTACAGCGCATTTCTCATTACTGATGGGCCATTTTCTCGGCCAGCCGAATGAAAGCTCTCCTCGTCTTGAAAGATTTGCAGCCCAACAGGCCTGACAAAGCGACTTACTTGGCAAATCACAAAAAAACTGGGCTGTGCCCGTGGACCCATCTGTCAGCCTCTCCACGTACAGTACTCTTCCGATGGAAGTCGTTCCTTGACCATGTTGACCACGCCGCGCGGAGAGCACCACGGCGGTGGACGATGGCGAGGCCTAGGAAGGGGACGACGCGGAGCCGGGGAAGACGCGGCAGTGGAAGCCCGCACGGAGAGGAGTACGAGGGTTCACTGGTTCGGCTGCGGTGTGAGGCTGCCGTTGCCGCAGGGCCTGGCCAGCGGTGAGAATAGTAGGGGGCGGTGAGGCCTCCGCGGCAGCACAGCCGGCCACGGGAGGCAGGAGCATGCGGCACGACCGGTGCTGCTTTGGGCGGCTGGAGCAAGAAGACCAGAGGTTGAAGAAGCACTACGGCCGTTGGAACATCGTATGGTCACTGGAGCTAGAATCGTTCATATTGACTAAGTTGACAAAGCCCTTCGTCCCCGTCAACTTAGTAGGCCCACAAGTCGGCCTCCCACCAAGGTCGGTCCCAGCTAGCCGGGGGAGTATTCATATTTTTGTGCGTAATAAGGAGGCACTTCCGGTGGGTCCGAGCTGACAGCGGGGGGAACGTTTTTTTCACGAAATACGGTGGCCCGTCAGGTGGGTCCCAGCAGTCAGGGGGCAAACGTTTTTTTCGCAATACGGTGGCCCGTCCAGTGGGTCCCTGCGGTCAGTTGGAGGAATCATTATTTTCCGCGTAATAAGGAGGCACTTACTTGCTGCGGCCGTGGACCCAGCTGAGACTCTCCACGTACGGTATACTTCTGATGGAAGTCGTTCGTTGACCACGTTGACCTCGCCGCGTTCCGTTGCATGCATGCGTCCATGGGCGTGGTGCGTCCCCACTGTCAGCCTCTCACGTACAGTCATCTTCCGATGACTCTCGGTTGTTGACCACGTTGACCACACCGTGCCGAGCGCACCCAGACTGGAACGACCCGGAGATGGGGAAGACGGGGCAGTGGAGTCGCAGATGGAGAGGAGTGGGAAACTTCACTAGTTCGGGTGCGCGGCAGCACAGCCGCGGTGCCGCCCACGGGAGACAGGAGTAAGAACAGAGGTTGAAGAAGGAGCACGGCTGTTGGATTAACATCCAACGGTCCAGCTGCTAGAATCATTTGTTGATTAAGTTGACAAAGCCGTGCGTACATGTCCGCTTAGTAGGCCCACAAGTCAGTCACCAAATCTGACGGGTCCCAGCTGTCAACGGGATGAATAATTTTTTTGCAAAACAAGGAGGCACTTCCTTCCGTGCGAAGATACAGCCGGTGGGTCCCAGCTGTCAGGTGGAGGAAACATTTTTTCAGCTTAATAAGGTGGAACTTTCCTTGCGTGCGACCATGGACCTCGTGGGTCCCAGCCGTCAGGCTCTCCACGTACATTCCTCTTTCGATGACTCCCGTTTGTTGACCACGCCGCACCGAACGCGGCGAGGCGGTGGACAACGGCGAGGCCCCGGACGGGAACGACTCGGAGATGGGAAAACGCGGCAGTGGAGTCGCAGATTGAGAGGAGGAGAAGGGTTATAACTGGTTCTGTTGCGGCGTGGGGCTGTAGGCTGTGGAGAATAACAGGAGGTGTCGAGGGGTGGAGGGATAGCCTGGCCGGCGGTGGGGTAGCGCTTCACAGCGATGCGTGCTAAGTAGAGCCGCTAGCTGCCGGAGGCCGGACAAGGCGGTCCCGGCGACGCTGGAGGAAGAAGACGAGAGATTGAAGGTGCATGCCGGCCGTTGGATATAAATCCAATGGCTATGGATGACACAATCATTTGTTGACCAAGTTGACAACGCCCTGCGTAGGCTTCGACCTATTGGCCCACATGTCAGCCTGCAAAAATGTGGCATATATTTAACCCATGTTTTCTAGAATGTACAGTCCATTTGCTGGGCTGGGTGAACAAATAATTTCGCGTCAATCAGGCCCATTTATACTTTCTAAGAAAACCCAGCCCATTTGCACTTCTTTGAAATACACGTATTAGGTGGGCTCGTTATATATATAATGTGATGTTAGAAGGAGCAATTAATATCAAAGAATAAACCGGAGAGGCACATTATATATATAATTAAGAAATTAGCGAGTTATTGCTCAAAATAAAAATGAGCGCGTTATTATTAAATTGGTCCTTAAAATCTTCGCAAGCTTTTGTACGCAATCACCAGGATTTTCCTTGCCTGTGAGTCAAAAACAACCTGGATTTTCCTTGCCAACTTCCGTTAAACATTTACTTTTATAAGTTAATAACACGTGGGATGTTTTTATAATGTATATATAAGTCTCTATAAAATATACGATAACAGTAATATTATAAATATATATAATGTGGTTAGAAGGGAAAACATAAATTGGACACAGCATTACTTTTATAAGAGACCTGCGTTTTATACCCCATAGTAGGCATACTAACAAGTTCACACACAAATACAACAGAAAAGGTAAACATTCATATCAAACTCAGGTTCACAGGACACGTTCATATTCATAGCCAACATTCACTATCAACAACTCAAAAGATTCATATATACACAAGCTCAACATATCTATGCATCCAAATGATTGATAGATCACACGACAATATTCATACATAATTCACAAAAAGATTTAGATATACACATGTTCAGTATGTTTATGCATCCAAATGATTGAGATCACAGCCAATATGATCCATGGACGAACTTTAATTACCTAGGGTACAGACTGGTAAATGGTGTTCAATCGGAGGTACTTCTTGCTAAAATTAGTTCTTGTACGAGTAAACTTTCGAGTACATAAGAGGCAGCACAGACAATCTAAACTTTGCTTGTAGGTTTATCCTCAAATAGTGGCCTCGTGCCGAGGGAGGTTTGAGCAACTTGGCCACTACTTTCATCCAACTAGTTTACTGGCTCATCTTGGTCATGTATCTCGCCAAAATTCTACATTGCAGATGAGAAAGGAGGCGGTTGAGAAAATGAACCACCCAAAAATTTTGTGCAGTTCAACTGAAATGGAGCATCCTTGGTGTGCAGACTGATTAAGTGCCAGATGAATATACGCGTCAACCAACTTGTCTGGAATCTTTAGACTCCATGCCATATAGTTCGCTACCATATGTGCCGATAACCAAAAGGCACAAGTTGGGACCAAAGACTGGACTGCGTTTTCTGGGCTATGCACCAAGCAATATTTTTGGCGTTCACTCTCCTAATACTTGGAGTTTGACAATTGGTTGACGCCGGTTGATACTCGCTGGAAAAGTCAACATCGATGCTTGTCTGAGTGAACTTTGGAGTACATAGCAGCAGCATAAGTACCTGTCCATCTGATCATTTTGTGCAGTTCTACTGAAATCACCCGATGTAATGATTTGCCTGCGAGTTTAGGCTCCCAATTACTCCTTTATGAAATCGGCAAACAGCAGCACAATACCAAATTACCAATACATATGACAGGCACAATAATCAGGATAAAGACCAGTACCAACCTGTGTGAGGTAGCATATCAATTACTATTTCCTTTGACTGGAAGCCGAGATAAGCCAAGCGACTGACAGCAAAGGAAGAAAGCAAGCGGAGATTAGCGACTGACAGGAAAGGACGGAAGCTGTCGAGGCAATGAAGCACCCAAAGTTTTTGTGCAGTTCCACCAAAATCGAGCATCCCTGTTGGCACATATATTGAGAGAGTGAGATTACTGGAATAGTGGGACTAGTTGATGAAACATACACTAACAAATAGAAGCACCCTCATTATCTTAATGAGTATAGTTAGCAACATAGTAGTCTTGCTTAAAGAGAGGTATTAGTTTATTTAATCAGTGCCAATTAGCTCAACTCAACACTCAAAGCATTGCCATTTATCATAGGTTGCAAAACTTTAACGTGCAAAGATAAAGGAGTTTCTCATGATAGTAGCACGATAGAAATAGAGATGACAGCAAACTAATATGGATGAAGGCCTTAGGCCCGTACCAACCTGAGAAAAAAAGCTTATTCATGTAGTCCCATAAGAGATGATAAAGCACTCACTGGAATCACACAATAGTATATATTTTTGTGCACTTCAAATGTATGGTTGAAATCACTCTTGTTTACCAGTGCTGAGATTATATCGAAAGATTATCAAGAACTTCCAGCAGAGTTAAAGCACTGGCTGGGATACAGTTCATTGTATTGTCTTGTGTAGTTCCACTAAAATGTATGATTGGCACAACATGATCCCTATTTGCACAAGTAGGAACAAGGTGAAACCTTCATTAGCTTAGTGAGAAAGGATAGGAAGACATTAGCATATTACTCAAACAGTAGCATCAAATTCATGATGGACAATACACAAAACATTGCCTCATTGAACCAATGGCAATAAATTGACATGCAAAACAATAGCACTATTATGTCATGACACTAATAATATTCCCTCCCTGCTCCACCACATGCTTCACCTCCATAGACAAACATACACACGTACATGATTCAGCATAGGGTCCTACTAAAGATTTGTTTAACTCCAACAGGAAAATTAGGCAGTAATAAATTAGTGGTACTTAAGTACTCCTAATTAATTAAGTGAGATAGCAGAAGTGGAAGGGCTCCCTGGAGGATCGTCTCACATGTAAGGTAGTCATTGCCGGAGCCCTTGAATGGCCTCGACTGAGGCCTTTGGCTTCAGCAAGATCGCCTTGGCACTGTTTATTCTTCTTCTTCCTCCTCTTCATGCTCTGTTTCTCTTTCTCCTCACCAGTTGGTGAAACCAAGTACATGATTGGCCTTCTAATTCAGAATTGGTTTTGTCAGTGAGGGAGTACAAGTGTACTAGTAAAAAACAACATTATTTTCTCATGGCAGTCGGAAAATAGAGATGAACACATGCATTAAATATCATTCTTACCTAAAGGAAGGTTATGGCGCCAATATGGATGATGAGGATTGGAACACAGATCTCCCTTTGTGCAGTTCCACCAAAATGAACCAACTGTTCCATTATGACATTCCAGTTAAACAGCACAAAAGTCACTTCTTTTAAGAAGAGTTTTGTGCAGTGCACCAAAAGGTCACAACAGCAACCAGGTGAATTGGATATCCCTGTTTGCACAAAAAGGCACAGAGGAAACAGTCAGAGTCTCAAACAATTACAGGCAAAAACATTTGGCTAAACTTGTCATGGCTTATAACAGTGGCATGGCTTCATTTTCACCAGGGACATTAGATTAGGAACAGCTAAGGCTGCGTTCGGTTCACAGGTTTGGTGCAGGATTTTCGTAGGAACACAATTCCTACGGTATTCTTTCCCTTCCAACCGTTCGGAACACGGGAAAGGTGAATAGTGTTTCATAGGAAAGCTGGTCTGGTAGTACTGATTCCATAGGATTAGAAACATCCACGCGCTGCTCATTTTTTGGGCGGAAGCCCGAGGCAGGCGCTCGCTGCCATGTGTTAGACAGGTTGTTGTGCTGTGTTGCCAGAATAAAAAAATCAACCTATGTGTGGTACGTGAGGTGAGGACAAGAGTAGTCACTGTGCAGCTGAATAAACAAATAGCATCTCATACTGCCAAGCATGCTACACTAAAAAAACAAATCTGTACATTTCGTAGTCCATCCGAACACATTCTCTTGAGAGTTTCCTCCAGTTCGTTGTTCCATAGTTTTATACCTACATTCCTTTCCTATTCCTCTATTTTCATCAAGACCTATGTTTTCTGCCCCTTTATTCCGAACAGAGCCTAAATATTTGGTATAAGGGCATGCTACACTAAAACCTACTGTAAACCTAATCTAAACGATTGCCGGCGCCCGACCACCATGTCCGGCCATGAACCCGAGAAAGCCGGCCATTGCCTTTGCCTCCTCCTCATCCGCCTCAATAACCTCCTCCTCCAGAGCGGCGGCGACCTACCGTGTACTACTCTTCCTCGCTGCCGGCTGCGCCCGCGCACGCGCGCCGGCTTCGTGGTCGTGGCGGCGGAGGGCGGCCGGGGGGGGGGGGGGTGCCGGCGATCTCATTCGTTTGCTCCTGCGACAGTACGTCGAAGAGAGCTTTGGAGCGCGCCCGGAGCGGAGCCGCCGATGTCCCTCGTATGCTCCTGCGATAGTACGTCCAAGAGAGCTTCGAAGCGCCAGGAGGCCATGGTTGAAGTGGTGCCGACAGAAGGAAGGGACCGGAGGAGAATAAGTGTGGGTCTTTGTCTATGGCTGGGAGCTGGGGCTCAAGTTAATATAGCGGGTGAATGGCAATGAGCCACGGCAGACGGATGGACAACTGGCGCCGGAGTAGGTTCGTCGGGCGTGAATGCGGACGCTGCTTTAGTGACTTAACTGCAGATGCATTTGGGTTACTGACATGTGGGCCCAACGGGCATCTGGCCCGCATGTCAGTGACACACCAATTGCACCTGCAGTTAAGTCCGGTGAATGCAGCATTGACATTCTGGAGAGACGATGACCGTTTCAGGCGGGAAGCGCGCGCTAGCGATGGAAGGGATTTCGGTGTGCAGTGACTAAGATCGGTCGCTCATGATAGTACATACTCCGTACCATACTACCATAGTACCCTCTCTAGCTTAGGCTGTTTTATAGATTGTCGTTGTGATGGACGATATACATGAGCAAGGCGGTCCGAGTATGACCGTTGGGGTTGAGCCAGGTGAATACATGCTCGGCGTTCGCGTAGGCCTCCATCAAACGTCTAAACAGTAATGTCAGGCACCGCCGGGGCGCGCAGGTGATGGGCTCGCCGTTTGCGTTGCGCCATGAGCATGACTTTGATTTAGAGGGCGACGTGCATGCATTAGCATGCTTTGACAGCGTGAGCGTGAGTGTCTGACACGAAGTATTTCATTTTCATTTGGCTGACGAGGATGCGTTGCAGCGACGAGTCCGCGGTTTGATTCCCCACATACACATAATTTTGGTTTTTACATTATTTCTTTCTCCATTGACAGGTAGGCCCACGTAGATAGATAAAGAACATGAGCTGATGAGGCGCATGCGGACTGTTTGACTGGTCAACCCGACAAATACGGAGCTATACTCTGAGCCAGTGACCTTATAATCACCATATCTCATATACAATGATCAAAGTGAGCTATCAAGACAAGTTCGATGACCGCCAATGCATTTTACTCGGTAATAAATGACCAGGATTGAATGGGAATCCAAATTTGCTTCGTCTTCTGTCCTTGAGCTCTTGACAAACCAATGCACTATACGGTTGTCCGGCCACTCCACACCAGAGCTCTCACCAAGCGTCGTTCATGCCACCACGCCGCACACTAACCGGTAAGGCAGCGATGGCATCCCGCCGCGCCGAGTTCCTCGCCGCCCACGACCGCACACAAAATGGTAGGGAAGCGATGGCATCTCGCCGTGCCGAGTTCATCGCCGCTCGCGACCTCACAACTATGTGGGAGGAATTTGAAGGTGCCAAGGCCGAATGGGCGGTAGAGCAAGAGGCGGCCAAAGCCGCACAAAGGGAGCGGAAAATTCAGAAAACACTCAAGAAAAGAGAGGCCCGCCGCCGCAAGAAAGAAAAGGACGCACGCGCTGCTGCGGAGAGGTCGGCGGAGATCCAAGCACGGTGGGGTGTCGCCGACAAAGCCGGGAAGGAGAACGACGGCGTCTGGCCAGCATGTGAGAAGTAGTAGTACTAGTAGTTAGTGTGTGTGTCTGTGTCTGAGTACGAGCATGTACCAATACTACTAGTTACTACTATAGTTTTTAGAGCAAATTACCAGTACATTAGCCTAGACTAAATGGAAAAATTCCTATCCTAAGCATCAAATGGCATCTCTTTCTCTATAGGTATTGAGATGCATGTCATCTCACTTCTTATGATTTTCATATTCCT
Organism: Triticum aestivum; assembly: GCF_018294505.1. Taxonomy (NCBI): domain Eukaryota; kingdom Viridiplantae; phylum Streptophyta; class Magnoliopsida; order Poales; family Poaceae; genus Triticum; species Triticum aestivum. Next base: position 158,015,241 of record NC_057814.1, read on the forward strand.
ATCCTATGAACGAAAGGAGGCCTCTGTTGGAGTAACTACTGTAGCTAGCAGTACTGCTGGTACAGTAGTTTTCTTCAAGAAGCGGAATTCAACGAAGTCATGATGGTTCCTTCGTCCGAGCAACTTCAAAGTGGGAAGTGGGCCTGTGATTTGACGGCTCATTACTCATTGTTACTGCAGCGCGACGTCCCACATGTTGGAGAACGGAAGTATTCTTTCCGATATCGAGGAGCAAGGAAACCGCGTGGAGTTATGCGTGCATGGCAAGTGGACCAGGATGGTCGACGTCCCACATGTTGGCGAACGGAAGTATTCTTTCCGATATCGAGGAGCAAGGAAACCGCGTGGTATAGTATCACTGCTGATTGGTTCGCAAAAAAATAGTATCACTGCCGATTTATAATTATTTTTTATTCTGATGAATGCTAGCGTTTCAACTCTTACGACGAAGGGTGCCAAACACGGCACGTGCTGGATGTCCCACACGTCAGCGAAAGGAGTGGGAGATGAACAGCGTGGTAGAGCCGAGCGTAAAAAAACAGCGTAGTAGAGCGTCTCCACTTCTTCCACTTCTGGGTCGGAGACCACACGTAGTAGTACTTGGTATGAATGATACAAAGTGCAACCTGGAGGGAAAGACACGTCTAGTTGGAAGGTCTCGGGGCATACACGTAAACAAATATAAAAGTTAATATGTGCCTCCAACTAATATAGTAGTAGAGTACTTAGGCACGTACTCCATAACATCACCGTGCATTGCACGTACAACATTTAGTGGTAGTACGTAGTAAGAGACAAATGCCGCCCAAGAGTTCCCTTCTCGACCTACTTTTGGGTGTTTGGTAGAGTGTATGGAGGGTGCATGAGTCCACACTAGTTTAGCACAAATACACTAGAAGCATGCATGAAGAGGGGTGTTGAGTTGAGCATGCATGAAGAGGGAACAACTATGCTGAGACGAGAACGCAACCAAACACACCCTATAAGCCACGCATGTTCATACCATTTGTGCCTTTCTACTTCACTTACTGCGCTACATTACTCAGGTTCGTACGTCCACTCCTGGGTAATGTCCGTCTCGTAGTTCCAGTCCCACGTGTTCTTCATATAGATGGAACGATCCTTGCATAACACGTGCACCTTGATGCTAGATGTCTCGCGTGTTGGCAAAAGGATGAACAAAGCTCACGTAAAAAAATAGAGTGCAAGAACATAGATTCCGGACGACCGAGAAGGAGCAAGGAACCTCGTGGTGGAGCGCATGCACTCATAATATTTAATATTATTCAGTAATATAAATTTAACCAATCATCTCCATAGTGGACTGGAAGAGTACGAAACACGGCAGCCCAGTGTAGTTACATCATACTAGTACATGGCTAACCCACGCTATCACCATATTTCTTGGCTTCCGTGCGACACCTATCTCTAGTAATCCAGCAGCCTGTATCACTTCTCCCTCCTCGTCTCTATCAAAGTGCGGCGGGCTGGCGTTTCTGCCGTCTATTGAGGTCGGTTAACTATCACATGTTAGCGACATGCCAAGAGCATTCTAAAAAAATCCTTTCACGTTCCGTTTCCAAAAAGAAAAAAAAAATCCTTTAACGTATGAATTTGCCTGTATGCTTTGAGCAACTTGCATGTCCTATACTGCTCCTGTTTGATACTCTAACTTAGCTAGAGGTTAGACTAACTCATGACTAACCCTGAACTAACTGTAGCCAAAGAGGTGTTTGAGTGACAGGGTTAGATTGACAATAAATGCACTTCATGGAGAGAGAAAAGTGATTTTTCAGTGGTCCCAATGAGAACTATCTCCAGTTAGCACCTCTTGGGTGGGATAGTTTTTTTTGGTGGGTTCGGTGCAACTTGCTCCAATTTAAACCCTCATGCTTGGATACTTTAGGGCTATTTAAGCCCCAACTAGCTCAAACTAACTCTAACCCATGGATCCAAACAGGGCCTATGGCCAGTCTCGACGCGGAGCAGTCGCGTGCACCGGGAAGCGGCGCTCTCTCGGTCGTCGCGCCACTTCAAAGCCGGCGCCAGTGAGAGGTCGCCTCCGCTCTGGCCGGGCATTAATGCGGACTGACGCTCCAGGGCGACGCTGACCGTTTCACGTGGGAAGCGCACGCTGGCAAGGGAGTATAGGTTTTGAACCGTTTCAGGTGTAGTACTGGTAGTTTGCAAAACTACTCAATTATTGCACTCAGTTTCATAAGAAATTGTGGTAAAAAACGTTACTCCACAGCCCGCTTCCCTTCTCCTCCCTCTTCCACCGCCCGCGCACGTCCGCGGGAAGCGACCGATCAACCCTTATATAGGAGTGCTAGCACAAAAAGATGCATGCATGACCACTAAAATTTCCATATTAAAGCGCCGCTCCGGCGGGAGTATGGCGTATGTTGTTACCTTCGGCCGGCCCATGGCTACCGGGCAACGACGACCAGAGAAGAGGCAGCGGGAGGGGAATGAATGCAGCTACTGTTTGGGTTCGCCTTCCGGCTTAAATAAATGCGCATCATCACGTGTACCCGCAGGTGCACAAATTGTAACATACGTGTCTGCTTAAGTGGGCGTCACGTAACTGGTGTGTGTGTGAGAGAGATTCTGAGAGACAGAGTGCGTGTGTGCGACTCTACTCTTCGGACATGTACTCAACCTTTTGCATCGGGATATAAGTATAATGGTATTTACTTTAGCTAGTGATTTACGTGGCCATGTTAACGTGGTTGTGTCAAAAAAATGTCACTTCCTGCTCGTGATTTGCGTTATATAATTACAAGCAAGATTCTCGTGCATTGCACGGAACATCAATATGCATTTTTTTTACAGAACACCTGTTGTGATTGACCCATGCAGGAGTAATCCCATGTGTAAAAACTAATGATATCTCGAGAATTTTATCGGAAAACTGGTATCTCGAGAATGTCATCGAAAAAATGAAAGATGAGAGATAAGGCGAGGAGGAGTGGAGCGTGGTGGTGACTGGTGGTCGGAATGGGTGGAGGCATGGGGATGGACATCACCGGCAGGCGGCGGCGGCCACCATGCATGCTAGATTGTTCCAGAGACTTATTCCTTTTTTAATTGCTAAGCAATGAGGTTGCGGGAGATAATGATGTGGAGAGAGGTGCGGGTATCTTTTGTAAAATTATCATAGTTTGCTTTCTATCCTCAGATATAGATCATACGGTCTGTATTACAAGATGGCAGGCACACCATCACCGCCAACTCGTTTTTTTATAAGGGTACAAATGATAAGTTTGCTGACTACTAAAGTAAAGTGGAATTTGTCCATGTTATGCAAGTAAATAAAGGTGATTGTTTATCATACGGGTAAGGTTGGATGAAGGGTGGTAGGAACAAATGCTCCGCCTAGAGTTGGGGTGTGTGTGTGTGTGAGAGAGAGAGAGAGAGAGAGATGGAGTCTTAGTTTGTGTGTGTGTGTGTGAGAGAGAGAGATGGAGTCTTAGTGTGTGTATGGGGGGTGCGTGCATGCGTGTGTGTGTGTGTGTGCGTGTGTGTGTGTCGCGGGGTCCTCTGTGGCGGATGTAATTTAAGTGTGCATGGCTTCAAAATAGAGAGGTGATGTGTATGGCAGAGGCCACCAACGATGGGGTGCGAGAGAGAAAATGCCCGTAGAGAGGGAAGAGAAGGTGTGTGCGCGTGAGAGGAGTCGACATCGAGAGAACGTGTTTGTTCGAGAGACACCGAGGAAGAATACTATATATTGATGGTGCATGTAGGCGGGAATTAAACAAAGGGATGGTCTTATTGGTTTCGGGGATATAGGGGAAGAGTGAGAGGCGGGGGGGGTAGCTAGAAGGAGATTGTTAAGTGTGAGTGTGTGTTTTACCCATCCAGGCGGAAGTTATGTGCACAAAAGAGGAGAACGATTCGATGTGGCGTTAGGATTGAGGGTAATTAACTATGTATGGAGACATAGAGACCTTGAACGTGCATGTGTGAGAGGTATACATGTATACGTGGGATGTGTGTGTGTGCGCGCGCGCATGATCGAGATAAAAGAAAGAAGACATAAGTCATAAGATCAACGACATGGGAGAGACGGATCGGTATGACAATATGCATGCATGTGAGAACGCAGGGAAGAAGGCCCGACAATTGAGCATGTGTTTTTGTCTTCAAGAGATAGTGGCGTGGGCTGGAGCATGCATCTATGGCGAGCAGAGGGAGTGAGGCGCAACGATTGTGCAAAAGAGACCAACCTATAAATGCATATGTATGGAGAGACATATATAGTGTGGGTGATAGGAAGCAAGACTCCGTGCGAGAAAGAAATGTTGACGGAGAAACTACAGATAGATACAGAGATGAAGATGCTAGCTAGAGGGACATCCGCTAGTTTGGGTGTTGGAGATGACCGTCGGGTGGTTCAAAGGGTGAAGTTATATATGTGTGTGAGAGGGCACTTGACTGCATGTAGAGAGAAACATATGTAGTGTGCGTGACAGGAATCAAGAGTGAGGGCGAGAAAGAAGGTTGATGGAGAAACAGATAAATAGAAAGATAAAGATGCTAGCTAGTGTGCGTTAGAGATAGGAGTCGAGTGGATCAGAAGGCTGGGTTATGTGTGTGGGTGTGAGAGAGATAGAGAGAGGGTGCATGTGAGTCACATACAAACAGATATCAGAGAGAAATGAAATCCAGAGAGACGGAGTTTTGTGTCTGCGAGAGAGAAAGATATTTCACAACAAGAGTGATAACTAGAGAGACATACGAGGGAACGCAAGATATCTCTAGGGAGAGAGGGTGTGTGTGAGCGACATACAAGAGAACAATGGAGAAATATGAGACCCTGGGAGACAGAGTTTGTGTTTGTGTGTGAGAAAGAGACATTGAAGAGGAAGAGTCGTAGGTTCTCATATCTAAGGAGCGAAAGACATCTCTGTATTAGGGGTGTGCGAGTGGCACACATGGGAATAGTAGAGAGAAATGAGACCCCAGGAGACAAAGTTTTGTGTTTGTGTGAGAGAAAGAGATTCCACATGGAGAATCATAGTTAGAGACACATAGCAGGGAGCGAGATATAGTTAGAGAGAGATAGAGTGATGAAGGTCGAGGGAGAGAGTACCGTCAGTGTGTTACGAAGATAAAAGATCATTGTCGACATACAGGTAGCACGAGAGATACCTGAGAGACGATGAACGCGTATAGGTCCAGAGAGATAGTCCTATATAAGCATGAGTGATAGCTATATGAGACGAATATCTGGATTAAAGGGGATTCAAATATTTAAACTGGAGACCACGACATCGATAATATCATAACGCAAATTGGTGTATCAAACATGCATATTCATTTGAATTTGGGCACACGTGTAATGTTATATAGTTTATCAATATTGCTGATCCATAGATTCTTCAATTACAAACAATGCATGGTTTATATGCAATTAATGTCTAAACGGGATTACACTATATGTTGCGTGTGTGAAACACATTATACATGTTTGAGAAGTAAAAAAACCCGCATGAAACACACATTAATTGGAGACAGTTAGCAAGGAATGCATACATTGGATTTCAACATAAAGTGGTTTCAAATATTTGAAAATCAAAATTGATGGATACAACCTTATGAATCTGAGATCATGCCATTTGTAAACCATATTTATGTATAAATGGTGTTGTGCTTTTGAAAGTATATATAAAAAATGATGTATATAGAATGTAATTCCAATTGAAAATGGATCCCGCCCGAAAAAAATAGAATACAAACGGGATTCGAATTGAGTTGGCACGGTAAACGTGCACTCTGCAAAATTTGAACGAAGCGGGGAAAGTCGCAGTAACCGCCCGAAACCAAAATCTGCGAGATGGAAATCACTACTGCCTATCCCTGCCACGCAAAGCCTGTCTGCTGGATTTCTATAGGTTTCGATAGGGGTAGGTTTGTAATTTCACCCAAACGTGACGTAACCGCCTCTCACCCGGATTCATACATGGTGGGCGCCAAAACACAGTGTGTCCTCGGCCGAAATCGACTCCCTCCCCGATTCATATTCATACACGGTGGGCGCCAAAAACAAACTCATCGGCAAATATTCGGTGTATGCGAGATTACCGTCCTATCCCCAACCAACTAATGTTGCTGTGATGTAGTAGAAATTTGAAACGGGGGCTAAATTTGTAAATTTCCTCGCATTTGAGACAAGCGCGCCCTGAATACATGGTTCCCCCCTTCCTCTCTACCTCCCTTTTCCCCATTCGTACTCCGTGGGCGCCAAAACACCCTCTCCACCCCACCCTCCTCCGTCCGCCACCCCATCCACCGCCGTCCTCCTCCGCCATGCCGGAGCTGATACCCCGACGCCGCCGTCCATTACAAGAGATCGACCTCTCTCATCCACGGCTTCGGACCAGGATCCTTGCATCCCGTCCTCTCGCTTCATCCCCGCCGTCGTCCACCTTGCCGGCGCCGCTCCTACGACCGTCTCGTCCACCGCGCCCCGCCGCCACCGGCTACTCTCCTAGATCTGCTTCCATGTCGCCGACAGCCATCGCTACCGCAGCACCGTCAAATTCTCAGCAGATGCGTACACAGCGCCGCACCAGAGGCGGTACTCTTTCGTATCTACTCAACTTATTTATCGCAGCAAGAAAATAGATCGCCACTGCTTTACTCTGATTTCTTGTCTTGGTTGCGAAGTTGCCTTTATCCGGTTTGCACCTTCAGATCCGCCATGGCACGCTCAACACTATACTCCCAATGCTTATGGTTTTCCCCTTTTATATTCCACAAGTTAAATCACAGTAGACTAAATTTGAAAATTAGGTCAGTCAATTTTTCCGAGCTCGCCGGAGTTCGCCAGTGCGAACGAAGGGGCTCGGGTGGTTGTGGGTGAAGGAAATATGTCCTAGAGGCAATAATAAAGTATTATATATTTCCTTATATCATGATAAATGTTTATTATTCATGCTAGAATTGTATTAACCGGAAACATAATACATGTGTGAATACATAGACAAATAGAGTGTCACTAGTATGCCTCTACTTGACTAGCTCGTTAATCAAAGATGGTTATGTTTCCTAGCCATAGACATGAGTTGTCATTTGATTAACGAGATCACCTCATTAGGAGAATGACGTGATTGACCTGACCCATTCCGTTAGCTTAGCACCCGATCGTTTAGTATGTTGCTATTGCTTTCTTCATGACTTATACATGTTCCTATGACTATGAGATTATGCAACTCCCGTTTACCGGAGGAACACTTTGTGTGCTACCAAACGTCACAACATAAATGGGTGATTATAAAGGTGCTCTACAGGTGTCTCCAAAGGTACTTGTTGGGTTGGCGTATTTCGAGATTATGATTTGTCACTCCAATTGTCGGAGAGGTATCTCTGGGCCCACTCGGTAATGCACATCACTATAAGCCTTGCAAGCATTGTGACTAATGAGTTAGTTGCGGGATGATGTATTACGGAACGAGTAAAGAGACTTGCCGGTAACGAGATTGAACTAGGTATCGAGATACCGACGATCAAATCTCGGGCAAGTAACATACCGATGACAAAGGGAACAACATATGTTGTTATGCGGTCTGACCGATAAAGATCTTCGTAGAATATGTGGGAGCCAATATGGGCATCCAGGTCCCGCTATTGGTTATTGACCGGAGACGTGTCTCGGTCATGTCTACATAGTTCTCGAACCCGTAGGGTCCGCATGCTTAACGTTACGATGATAGTTTTATTGAGTTTTGATGTACCGAAGGAGTTCGGAGTCCCGGATGAGATCGGGGATATGATGAGGAGTCTCGAAATGGTCGAGACGTAAAAATCGATATATTGGACGACTATATTCGGAGTTCGGAAAGGTTCCGAGTGATTCGGGTATTTTTCGGAGTACCGGAGAGTTACGGGAATTCGTATTGGGCCTTAATGGGCCATACTGGAAAGGAGAGAAAGGCCTCAAAAGGTGGCCGCACCCCTCCCCATGGTCTGGTCCGAATTGGACTAGGGAAGGGGGGCACACCCTTCCTTCTTTCTCCTTCCCCTTCCCTTCTCCTACTCCCACAAGGAAAGGAGGAGTCCTACTCCCGGTGGGAGTAGGACTCCCCCCTTTGGCGCGCCTCTCCCCTTGGCCGGCTGCCTCCCCCTTGCTCCTGTATATACGGGGGCAGGGGGGCACCCCAGAGATACAACAATTGATCCTTGAGATCTCTTAGCCGTGTGCGGTGCCCCCCTCCACCAAATTACACCTCGATAATAACGTTGCGGAGCTTGGGCGAAGCCCTGCGTCGGTGGAACATCATCATCGTCACCACGCCGTCGTGCTGACGAAACTCTCCCTCAACACTCGGCTGGATCGTAGTTCGAGGGACGTCATCGAGCTGAACGTGTGTAGAACTCGGAGGTGCCGTGCGTTCGGTACTTGATCGGTCGGATCGTGAAGACGTACGACTACATCAACCGCGTTGTGATAACGCTTCCGCTGTCGGTCTACGAGGGTACGTTGACAACACTCTCCCCTCTCATTGCTATGCATCACCATGATCTTGCGTGTACGTAGGAAATTTTTTGAAATTACTACGTTCCCCAACAGTGGCATCCGAGCCTGGTTTTATGCGTTGATGCTATGCACGAGTAGAACACAAGTAAGTTGTGGGCGATATAAGTCATACTGCTTACCAGCATGTCATACTTTGGTTCAGCGGTATTGTGAGATGAAGCGGCCCGGACCGACATTACGCGTACGCTTACGCGAGACTGGTTTCACCGTTCGGAGCACTCGTTGCTTAAAGGTGACTGGCAGGTGTCTGTCTCTCTCACATTAGTTGAACCGAGTGTGGCTACGCCCGGTCCTTGCGAAGGTTAAAACAGCACCAACTTGACAAACTATCGTTGTGGTTTTGATGCGTAGGTAAGAACGGTTCTTGCTAAGCCCGTAGCAGCCACGTAAAACTTGCAACAACAAAGTAGAGGACGTCTAACTTGTTTTTGCAGGGCATGTTGTGATGTGATATGGTCAAGACATGATGTGATATAATTTGTTGTATGAGATGATCATGTTTTGTAACCGAGTTATCGGCAACTGGCAGGAGCCATATGGTTGTCATTTTATTGTATGCAATGCAATCGCCATGTAATGCTTTACTTTATCACTAAGCGGTAGCGATAGTCGTAGAAGCATAAGATTGACGAGACGACAACGATGCTACGATGGAGATCAAGGTGTCGCGCCGGTGACGATGGTGATCATGACGGTGCTTCGGAGATGGAGATCACAAGCACGGTGCTTCGGAGATGGAGATCACAAGCACAAGATGATGATGGCCATATCATATCACTTATATTGATTGCATGTGATGTTAATCCTTTATGCATCTTATCTTGCTTTGTTTGACGGTAGCATTATAAGATGATCCTTCACTAAATTATCAAAGTATAAGTGTTCTCCCTGAGTATGCACCGTTGCGAAAGTTCTTCGTGCTGAGACACCACGTGATGATCGGGTGTGATAGGCTCTACGTTCAAATACAACGGGTGCAATACAGTTGCACACGCGGAATACTCAGGTTAAACTTGACGAGCCTAGCATATAACAGATATGGCCTCGGAACACGGAGACCGAAAGGTCGAGCGTGAATCATATAGTAGATATGATCAACATAGTGATGTTCACCATTGAAACTACTCCATCTCACGTGATGATCGGACATGGTTTAGTTGATATGGATCACGTGATCACTTAGAGGATTAGAGGGATGTCTATCTAAGTGGGAGTTCTTAAGTAATATGATTAATTGAACTTAAATTTATCATGAACTTAGTCCTGATAGTATTTTGCAAATTATGTTGTAGATCAATAGCTCGCGTTGTTGCTTCCCTGTATTTATTTTTGATATGTTCCTAGAGAAAATTATGTTGAAAGATGTTAGTAGCAAAGATGCGGATTGGATCCGTGATCTGAGGATTATCCTCATTGCTGCACAGAAAAATTATGTCCTTGATGCACCGCTAGGTGACAGACCTATTGCAAGAGCAGATGTAGACGTTATGAACGTTTGGCTAGCTCAATATGATGACTACTTGATAGTTTAGTGCACCATGCTTAACGGCTTAGAATCGGGACTTCAAAGACGTTTTGAACGTCATGGACCATATGAGATGTTTCAGGAGTTGAAGTTAATATTTCAAGCAAATACCCGAGTTGAGAGATATGAAGTCTCCAACAAGTTCTATAGCTAAAAGATGGAGGAGAATCGCTCAACTAGTGAGCATGTGCTCAGATTGTCTGGGTACTACAATCGCTTGAATCAAGTGGGAGTTAATCTTCCAGATAAAATAGTGATTGATAGAATTCTCTAGTCACCATCACCAAAGTTAGTAGAACTTCGTGATGAACTATAGTATGCAAGGGATGACGAAAGTAATTCCCGAGCTCTTCGTGATGCTGAAATCGACGAAGGTAGAAATCAAAAACATCAAGTGTTGATGGTTGACGAGACCACTTCAAGTGTTGATGGTTGACGAGACCACTAGTTTCAAGAAAATGGCAAAGGGAAGAAGGGGAACTTCAAAAAGAACGGCAAGCAAGTTGCTACTCAAGTGAAGAAGCCCAAGTCTGTACCTAAGCCTGAGACTAAGTGCTTCTACTGCAAAGGGACTGGTCACTGGAGGCGAAACTGCCCCAAGTATTTGGTGGATAAGAAGGATGGCAAAGTGAACAAAGGTATATTGGATATACATGTTATTGATGTGTGCTTACTAGTGTTTATAGCAACCCCTCAGTGTTTGATACTGGTTCAGTTGCTAAAGAGTAGTAACTCGAAAACGGGAGTTGCAGAATAAACAGAGACTAGTAAAAGGCGAGGTGACGATGTGTGTTGGAAGTAGTTCCAAGATTGATATGATCATCATCGCACACTCCCTATACTTTCGGGATTAGTGTTGAAACTAAATAAGTGTTATTTGGTGTTTGCGTTGAGCATGAATATGATTTGATCATGTTTATTGCAATACGGTTATTCATTTAAGTTAGAGAACAATTGTTGTTCTGTTTACATGAATAAAAACCTTCTATGGTCATACACACCAACGAAAATGGTTTGTTGGATCTCGATCGTAGTGATACACATAATCATAATATTGAAGCCAAAAGATGCAAAGTTAATAATGATAGTGCAACTTATTTGTGGCACTGCCGTTTAGGTCATATTGGTGTAAAGCGCATGAAGAAACTCCATACTGATGGGATTTTGGAATCACTTGATTATGAATCACTTGATGCTTGCGAACCGTGCCTCATGGACAAGATGACTGAAACGCCATTCTCCGAAACTATGGTGAGAGCAACAGATTTGTTGGAAATCATACATACAGATGTATGTGGTCCGATGAATATTGAGGCTCGTAGCAGGTATCATTATTTTCTGACCTTCACAGATGATTTGAGCAGATATGGGTATATCTGCTTAATGAAACAGAAGTCTGAAACATTTGAAATGTTCATATAATTTCAGAGTGAAGCGGAAAATCATCGTAACAAGAAAATAAAGTTTCTACGATCTGATCGTGGAGAAGAGTATTTGAGTTATGAGTTTGGCCTTCAGTAAAAACAATGTGAAATAGTTTCGCTACTCACGCCACCTGGAACACCACAGTGTAATGGTGTGTCCAAACATTGTAACCGTACTTTATTAGAGATGGTGCGATATATGATGTCTCTTACCGATCTACCACTATTGTTTTGGGGTTATGCATTAGAGACAGCTGCATTCACGTTAAATAGGCTACCATCTAAATCCATTGAGACGACATCTTATGAACTGTGGTTTGGCAAGAAACCAAAGTTGTCATTTCTTAAAGTTTGGGGTTGCGATGCTTATGTGAAAAAGTTTCACCTTGATAAGCTCAAACCCAAATCGGAGAAATGTGTCTTCATAGGATACCCAAAGGAGACTGTTGGGTACACCTTCTATCACAGATCCGAAGGCAATACATTCGTTGCTAAGAATGGATCCTTTCTAGAGAAGGAGTTTCTCTCGAAAGAAGTGAGTGGGAGGAAAGTAGAACTTGATGAGGTAACTGTACCTGCTCCCTTATTGGAAAGTAGTTCATCACAGAAATCTGTTCCTGTGACTTCTACACCAATTAGTGAGGAATTTAATGATGATGATCATGTAACTTCAGATCAAGTTACTACCAAACCTCGTAGGTAAACCAGAGTAAGATCCGCACCAGAGTGGTACGGTAATCCTGTTCTAGAGGTTATGTTACTAGACCATGAAGAACCTATGAACTATGAAGAAGCAATGGTGAGCCCAGATTCCGCAAAATGGCTTGAGGCCATGAAATCTGAGATGAGATCCATGTATGAGAACAAAGTGTGGACTTTGGTTGACTTGCCCGATGATCGGCAAGAAATTGAGAATAAATGGATCTTCAAGAGGAAGACGGACGCTGCTAGTAGTGTTACTATCTACAAAGCTAGAATTGTCGCAAAAGGTTTTCGACAAGTTTAAGGTGTTGACTACGATGAGAGTTTCTCACTCATATCTATGCTTAAGTCTGTCTGACTCATGTTAGCAATTGCCGCATTTTATGAAATCTGGCAAATGGATAAACAAAACTGCATTCCTTAATGGATTTATTAAAGAAGAGTTGTATATGATGCAACCAGAAGGTTTTGTCAATCCTAAAGGTGCTAACAAAATATGCAAGCTCCAGCGATCCATCTAGGGACTGGTGCAAGCATCTCAGAGTTGGAATATACACTTTGATAAGTTGATCAAAGGATATAGTGTTATACAGACTTGCGGTGAAGCCTGTATTTACAAGAAAGTGAGTGGGAGCACTACAACATTTCTGATAAGTATATGTGAATGACATATTGTTGATCGGAAATAATGTAGAATTATTCTGCAAAGCATAAAGGAGTGTTTGAAAGGAGTTTTTCAAAAGAAAGACCTCGGTGAAGCTGCTTACATATTGAGCATCAAGATCTATAGAGATAGATGAAGACGCTTGATAATTTTTTTCAATGAGTACATACCTTAACAAGATTTTGAAGTAGTTCAAAATAGAACAGTCAAAGAAAGAGTTCTTGCCTGTGTTACAAGGTGTGAAATTGAGTAAGACTCAAAGCCTGACCACGGCAGAAGATAGAAAGAGAATGAAAGTCATTCCCTATGCCTTGGCCATAGGTTCTATAAAGTATGTCATGCTGTGTACCAGATCTATTGTATACCCTACACAAATTTTGGCAAGGGAGTACAATAGTGATCTAGGAGTAGATCACTGGACAGCGGTCAAAATTATCCTTAGTGGAATAAGGATATGTTTCTCGATTATGGAAGTGACAAAAGGTTCGTCGTAAAGGGTTACGTCGATGCAAGTTTTGAGACTAAATCTAGATGACTCTAAGTCTTGGTCTAGATACATATTGAAAGTGGGAGTAATTAACTAGAGTAGCTCCGTGCAGAGCATTGTAGACATAGAAATTTGCAAAAATACTTACGGATCTGAATGTGACAGACCCGTTGACTAAAATTATCTAACAATCAAAACATGATCACACCTCAGTACTCCTTGGGTGTTAATAAAATAGCGATGTGAACTAGATTATTGACTCTAGTAAACCCTTTGAGTGTTGATCACATAGAGATGTGAACTATGGGTGTTAATCACATGGTGATGTGAGTTATTGATGTTAAATCACACGGCGATGTGAACTAGATTATTGACTCTAGTGCAAGTGGGAGACTGAAGGAAATATGCCCTAGAGGCAATAAGAAAGTATTATATATTTCCTTATATCATGATAAATGTTTATTATTCATGCTAGAATTGTATTAACCGGAAACATAATACATGTGTGAATACATAGACAAACAGAGTGTCACTAGTATGCCTCTACTTGACTAGCTCGTTAATCAAAGCTGGTTATGTTTCCTAGCCATAGACATGAGTTGTCATTTGATTAACGAGATCACCTCATTAGGAGAATGACGTGATTGACCTGACCCATTCCGTTAGCTTAGCACCCGATCGTTTAGTATGTTGCTATTGCTTTCTTCATGACTTATACATGTTCCTATGACTATGAGATTATGCAACTCCCGTTTACCGGAGGAACACTTTGTGTGCTACCAAACGTCACAACGTAAATGGGTGATTATAAAGGTGCTCTACAGGTGTCTCCAAATGTACTTGTTGGGTTGGCGTATTTCGAGATTAGGATTTGTCACTCCAATTGTCGGAGAGGTATCTCTGGGCCCACTCGGTAATGCACATCACTATAAGCCTTGCAAGCATTGTGACTAATGAGTTAGTTGCGGGATGATGTATTACGGAACGAGTAAAGAGACTTGCCGGTAACGAGATTGAACTAGGTATCGAGATACCGACGATCAAATCTCGGGCAAGTAACATACCGGTGACAAAGGGAACAACGTATGTTGTTATGCGGTCTGACCGATAAAGATCTTCGTAGAATATGTGGGAGCCAATATGGGCATCCAGGTCCCGCTATTGGTTATTGACCGGAGACGTGTCTCGGTCATGTCTACATAGTTCTCGAACCCGTAGGGTCCGCACGCTTAACGTTACGATGACAGTTTTATTGAGTTTTGATATACCGAAGGAGTTCGGAGTCCCGGATGAGATCGGGGATATGACGAGGAGTCTCGAAATGGTCGAGACGTAAAAATCGATATATTGGACGACTATATTCGGACTTCGGAAAGGTTCCGAGTGATTCGGGTATTTTTCGGAGTACCGGAGAGTTACGGGAATTCGTATTGGGCCTTAATGGGCCATACAGGAAAGGAGAGAAAGGCCTCAAAAGGTGGCCGCACCCCTCCCCATGGTCTGGTCCGAATTGGACTAGGGAAGGGGGGCGCACCCTTCCTTCTTTCTCCTTCCCCCTTCCCTTCTCCTACTCCCACAAGGAAAGGAGGAGTCCTACTCCCGGTGGGAGTAGGACTCCCCCCTTTGGCGCGCCTCTCCCCTTGGCCGGCTGCCTCCCCCTTGCTCCTTTATATACGGGGGCAGGGGGGCACCCCAGAGATACAACAATTGATCCTTGAGATCTCTTAGCCGTGTGCGGTGCCCCCCTCCACCAAATTACACCTTGATAATACCGTTGCGGAGCTTAGGCGAAGCCCTGCGTCGGTGGAACATCATCATCGTCACCACGCCGTCGTGCTGATGAAACTCTCCCTCAACACTCGGCTGGATCGGAGTTCGAGGGACGTCATCGAGCTGAACGTGTGTAGAACTCGGAGGTGCCGTGCGTTCGGTACTTGATCGGTCGGATCGTGAAGACGTACGACTACATCAACCGCGTTGTGATAACGCTTCCGCTGTCGGTCTACGAGGGTACGTGGACAACACTCTCTCCTCTCGTTGCTATGCATCACCATGATCTTGCGTGTACGTAGGAAATTTTTTGAAATTACTACGTTCCCCAACAGTGGGGCCTCGCCGAACGAAGAAAACTCGACGCGGGTGGGGGTTGGGGCGGGGGTGGGGGGTGGGGGTGGCGGAGGAACACAGGCGGCGGGGGCCGGTGGTCCGGCCGGCAGCCCGTGCGGTGTTCTGAATGGGAAGAATCAGAGACGAGGAAGAAGATGGGTTAGGAGACGTAGGATCTTCATCCAACCGCCTGAAATGGTCGAGAGACAGCTGGAAGTTGCATTCTTAATGCGCTCTGGTTCATCATGTGTGGGCACTGCGCAACCAACATTTTATTATCCAAAATCTGCTTGCTCTTCTTTACCATGTTCCTCTTCCGTTCTTCTTTAATATGTACTCTCTCCGTTCCTAAATACAAGTCTTTGTATAGATTCCACCATGACTACATATGGAGCAAAATGAGTGAATCTACACTCTAAAATGTATCTGGATACATCTGTATGTGATCCATAGTGGAAATCTCTACCAAGACTTATATTTTGGAACGGAGGGAGTATGATAGTAGTACAGTATGTTCCTTGTACTGAAGATGAGCAGGGACATTTGCAGTGTAGAGGTCTATACGGTCGGTTGTGATGGACACTTTGAGCCTCTTTGATTCGTAGGATCTTGTAAACATAGGAATAGGATTTGTAGTGGCCTGCCCACTTGAATCCTATAAGAATAGCAAGGAAATGCGGGGAGCTATGTCGCCTTTGAGAGTAACACTGATATTAACAGTACCGCACCTTCACTTGAAGAGAGCTGGTATCCGAAGCCTTTCTAGCCGTACCGGCAATACTAGCACATATATTCCAGCAAGTTCCACTTTGCTGACTTTACTCTGATGCTTACGGTTTTCCCCGTTATATCTACACTATGATCTGTGTAGCTGCTTTGTGTCGCACTAGCAGCAGTCCACTCTTGAAGCTAAACACTGCAATGACTTACAAAATTGGCACCAAGGCATTGAGTGCCATTCTGGATGCAATGAAACTCATACGCTCCCCACCTGTTGATTGTTGTTCAGAATATGATCCTAATGACTCTTGTTCAAAATTGCCACATATAGAGAGGCAGCATGGAATTGCATTTCTTTGGGCGCTGTGATTCATCATGAGTGGGCAACCAACATTGTATGCAATGAAGCGGAACCTCAAGAATATGCTTCCTCTTATGTTCTTTAACATGTTCCTCTTTGTTTATTCTGTATTTAGTACGTACAGTATGTTCCTTGTCAGGAAGGGGCGTAGGGACAGCTACAGTCAACAGCTGATAGAGCTGGCCTGTACGTGATCGATAGGCTTTCAATTACTAGCGGCAATACAACACCGTATTTTCAACCCAGTTCCACTTTCCCGATTTATATATCGTGGTTATGGTGTACCCCTGTTATGTACACTATGATCTGCGTAGTTGTTGTGTGGTCTTGTTATCATGGTTTGGCAATAAACTCTCTATATAGTATATTATGAACCTATCATCTGCCAGCTATCCTTACTTCTGGAGCCTATTTTTTTTGTGTACTTGTGCCAGATTATATAAATGCACGCACCATATTACAGCACACATGAGCTCTCTCATCAGAATCCAGTGATATCACACAAGTGTTTACAGGGGCGCCCCTATATTAGAATATCATCTGCATTACAAAGATAATCTCACAACTATTTATGTTTTCATGGTTCTCAGATATTATACGCAATTACAGTGAATATCAGAATCCGCGCATCAGAAGAATATTGTGGAACACTGCAATGACTTACAAAATTAGCACCAAGGCATTGAGTGCCATTCTGGAAGCAATGAAACTCATACGCTCCCCACCTATTGATTCTTGTTCAGAATATCATCCTAATGACTATTCTAACCTCGAGGAGTCAAAGGCAGATGGCCTGTCCTGTTCACCCATCAAGGTGTCTGTTCTAATTTGGCAAGGTTTTATTGATTGCACATATCTTGCATATGTTGTCTTGCATTTCTTCTACTTTGTTGCACCGCCATCTGCTTAATTTACTCATCATATAACTCGAGATGCCGTGCCATCCATTATCAATACATATTCCATCTGCCATCATACCATGTTTTTCCACTCAAATGATGTTCTTGTGCATCATACATCAAAAAGGAAGAGGGTGATTGCCGAACATGAAGGAGCACTAGCAAAGTCCTTGAAAAACATGGTGGTGCCGGAGAAATCAGACAGCGCCCCACTTATATTGGCTGTACAACCAGTGACACTAAACGTAGGACCGACTCCAGCAGACTGTACCCATACTTCACTGGCCACACCACTAGCCCCACCACACAGGACCTGCACTCCAGCAAAAGGTATACCGATTTCATTTGCCATAGCACCAGCTGTACCACAGAAAAATCCCACTCCAGAAAAAAGTACAGCAAGTCCACCGGCCGAAGACCTATCCCAACTGCAGAGACGGCCAATTCCTACAGATTGGAACCCCATTCCATTTATTCCCAGTTTAAAAGACAATGCTTTCAATGTTGTTAGGGACTACGTGCATATATTTCCATCATGGGAAGATTATAGTGAAGACAAACACCATTTTCACATCTTACTGTCCAACTTACGTGTAAGTGCTATTATTCATGGTTATTATTTTCCTGTTTTCTGCTGATCGAACACATCAATGATTTACATTACATTGTTGTAACTAGGCGAGGGTCAATCTGGATAGTCATGACGAGCAAAGCTTGCTTGTGCTTTTTAAGGAAGCATTGCAGCAGTATCGGTGTTACCTGAGGAAATCACACTTTGATGGCAAGTCTATAAACGAATTTCCGGTGAAGTCTCCTGTGCTAAATTTAGAAGACATTGAATGGAAAAACCTTGTTATGCACTGGTCTCGTTCCCAGGATGAGGTACTGTCTATGAAATCAAATGACAATTTGAACTTCTACTTTTCCGCATGTGCCTTACGGATCTTTTTTGCAGGAAATCTGCTCGAAGAAGAATTCCGGTTTGAAAAGAACGACAGGATATCGCAAATATGCTGCCCGCTGCTTTGCTCTTGTTAGTACCTGTTGTCCTGTATCACTGTACTTGCATACATACCTTGTTCATTATGTGACAGCATTATGCATGATAGCTTGCTTATCAATTGTTTGCTCCAAATTATCTGATCTGTATGAATGGTGATATTAGTGTAGAATATATCCAATGCCAATGATTTTTTTAGCTCTGCATTGTTCTTGTAAGTACATGCTGTCCTTTATCAGTGTACTTATATTGACAGGTAGTTGTTCATGTACCATCACTCTCCAGCTTATTTTCCTTTGCCCTCCATTTTCTACACATCAGATATATATTTACTCTTACCATAAGGTTGGTACTGAAGAAGTTTAGCTGTGCATTGCTCTTGGCTGTGCCTTTTGCCTGTATCGCTGCACATACATTTATAGCTACTTGGTTATGTAGCATCACTCTTCATCTTATCTTAAATATTCTCCATTTTTTCGTATATTATCACATCTATATTTACTCTTAACAAAATGTAGAATAAAGGCAATGCTGATGAAGAAGATTATGTGGTAAACTTCTTGAATTGCCCCCCCCCCATCAGCATGGACAAGGGCTTTATAGAGCTTGTCTTCACCAGTAATGTAAGTTTGTCCTTCTCAAGCCTTCAAACTTTGTTGTGTATATTTGGTTAGGCATGACTGCAACAGCTGTTTATTTTTGGTGTTTGCATCACATTGCATGTTTAAAGTTTATAATGTAGTTCATAAACAAAAGTTTGTCCTTCTCAATTTAAGTTTTCAGTTGTACAACCAAGTTCCTTCTTCATACCATGTAAATTAAACTATACAGAGCAAGTGATCTTCTTTTGCACTGCATGTATGCTTCTGTTCTTCATCCGTAATCCAGTGGTGTGGTGAACCTACCCACTACAACACAATGTCATATTCTGCAATGTCTTAACTATGAACAATGTCATATCATTCTACTATTATTTAAACCGTCTCTTTATTTACCAATCTGAAATGGGATAAATTGACAGCACACTAACCATTGATACTTATGAGTTCTTGATCTGTAATCTAGTGGTGTCGTGAAGCTGCCAACTCCTTCACAATGTCATTTCCTGCCATGTCTTGACCTGAACAATACCATATTGTGTTAATGCAATTTTAAACTGTGTCACTTTATTCGTCAGTAAGAAATGTGATGAATTGTCAGCACTGATACTTTTATGTGCAAAACCTGTCATCTGTCTGCTTATTTATCTTTCAGAGTGAGGGAGATATAAGTGTTGAACAAGCGCAGTCTCATCATATTGCTCAGGTGGTTGCGCTGCAGCTCGCCAGCAGGGCTAACCTTTCTTGAACTCTTTTGAAGTGCTGTCGGTTTTGTATATTATTTTGTCGGCGTGTTTATTTGCACTGGTGGCGATCTTTGATGCCCAGTGTATGTAATCTGCTGTTTGCTTGTGCTTTATTATCATAGTGGCAAACTTTGATGCCCAGTGAATGTAATATGCCGTAATTTCTTTATTGTATAGTCTAGGTTTTTTCTTATTCACGATGCTGCAGTTATTTTACTGTATATATATATATCATGTCTTTGGAGTAAACCGGCCAAACCGTAAAATTACGGTACATAATCGGGCCGTCATGCAATCACGATGTATGATCCGCATCATGGGCCTCGTCAAACTGGCCCACTAGTAGATTCGGGCCTTTAATAGGCCGAGTAACCCCCGGCCTTCTTTTCGCAAGAAAACTCAATGGGCTTTTAGGAGGCTGAGAAGTAGGTTGGGCCTGAAACGTGCCGAATAGCTCACGGGCCGGCAGCAGCCCGAAATGGACCCCGGCCCATGATTGTGCGAATCAAATCACGGGCTTTTAACAGGCCAAAATTGTCTCGGTCCTTGTTTGGCCCAATCAAATATCGGCTGCGAGCAGGCCGGATGCAAACCGGGCCGTAGTTAGGCCCAACTATATGACGGGCTTTTAACAGGCCGAAATTAATATAGGGCCGAAATGTTAAACGGTCCCTTAACAAGCCGAAACTAATATGAGGACGAATTACTAGATAGGCCTTTAGCAAGTGGGCCCAAAAGCATAACGTCCAGTTAACGGGCCCAATCTGATATGGGCCATAATTGAGGCCAAAGCCTCTTAAAGGGCCGGACCTGATCTAGCCCGTGATTTGGCCCAGAACGTGGAAGGCTTTTAACGGGCCGGATCTCATATGGGCCATTATTAGGCCCAGAACGTGGCAGGCCATTAATGGACCGGATCAAATATGGGCCGGCATTTGGCCCAAAACATGGCACCAGTTAATGGGCCGGCCTACTAGGGTCCTCAAACTCTTGTGGGCCTACAGCTAGGCCGGCCCATTAGTGTCGGCAAAATCTCGTGGGCCTTTAGCTGGACCGGCCCATTATGATCCGCAAGAATTTTGTGGGCCTTTACCTGGATCGGCCCATTATGGCACACAAAAATCTTGTGGGCCTTTACCTGGGCCGGCCCATTATGGCCCGCGAAATCTTGTGGGCCTTTAGCTGGGCCAGCCCATTATGGTCCGCAAAATCTCGTGGGCCTTTAGCTGGGCCGGCCCATTATGGTCCGCAAAATCTTGTGGGCCTTTAGTTGGGCCGGCCCATTTAAACTTGATGGGTCGTGCCACGTGTCGACGTATCATAGGCGCCTTCTGTCCAATGAGTGGATGACATCTGTCCCAATGATGAGCCGACACGTGTTTCCTCCAGCCAATGATGATTTTACACGTGGAAAATCCCCATTGGTCGCGGCTGTTAATGGGTTATCGGATCCAAAACCCGACCCGATAGCTTAACGGCGTTCCGTTAAGGTGGATGCCACGTGTCGGTCACCCTTGACGAAAGCACTTCCGTGACGCGCGATTTATCGTCATGGAAGTGGACACTTCCGTGATGATAATTTTGGTAATGTCATGGAACACTTCTACAACAGCACAGGTATGACTATCTTGATTCTGTCATAAATTTGTCATGGATGTACATGCATGACAAAAAACGCGACCTACTGTGACAAACATGTATCATCACGGAAGTGTATTTTTTTGTAGTGCACAGCCGCTGCATCGTAAGCCCTCACGCGTCTCTTCGCCACCCGTAGCAGCGCGCACGCCACTGGTTGCTCCTTGACTATAGCGCCAGAAAGCTCCTGTCTGCTAGGACTACGCCGGTATTTCCCCAAAGAGGAAGGGATGATGTAGCACAACGAAGGTAGGTGTTTCCCTCGGTGATGAAACCAAGGTTATCGAACCAGTAGGAGAACCAAGCAACACAACGTAAACAACACCTGCACACAAATAACAACACCTCGCAACCCGACGTGTTAAAGGGGTTCTCAATCCCTTTCGGGTAACGATGCCAGAAATTTGTAATAGATTGAAATAATATATCGTAAATAAAATAAAGTGTAGCAAAGTATTTTTGTATTTTTGGTTTAATAGATCTGAATAAAAATGCAAAGGAAAAGTAGATCACAAGCAAATATATGAGAAAGACGACCCAGGGGCCGTAGGTTTCACTAGTGGCTTCTCTCGAGAAAAATAGCAAATGGTGGGTAAACAAATTACTATTGGGCAATTGATAGAACCTCAAATAATTATGACGATATCCAGGCAATGATCATTACATAGGCATCACGTCCAAGATTAGTAGACCGACTCCTGCCTGCATCTACTACTATTACTCCACACATCGACCGCTATCCAGCATGCATCTAGTGTATTAAGTTCATGGAGAAATGGAGTAATGCAATAAAAATGATGACATGATGTAGACAAGATCTGTTTATCTATTGCGTAGATATAGATCCCATATTTTTATCCTTAGTAGCAACGATACATACGTGTTCTTTCCCTTTCTGTCACTAGGATCAAGCACCATAAGATCGAACCCACTACCGGGCACCTCTCCCCATTGCAAGATAAATAGATCAAGTTGGCCAAACAAAACCCAAATATCGGAGAAGAAATACGAGGCTATAAGAGATCATGCATATAAGAGATCAAAGAAACTCAAATAACTTTCATGGATATAAAAAGATATGACTGGTCATAAACTCAAAGTTCATCAGATCCCAACAAACACACCGCAAAAAGAGTTACATCATATGGATCTCCAAGAGACCATTGTATTGAGAATTCAGCAAGAAAGAGAGAAAGCCATCTACTCCCTCCGTTCCAAAATAGATGACTCAACTCTGTACTAACTTTAGTACAAACTTCGTACAAAGTTGGGTCGTCTATTTTGGAATGGAGGGAGTAGCTACTAACTACGGACCCGAAGGTCTACAAAGAACTACTCACGCATCATCGGAGAGGCACCAATGGAGGTGGTGAACCCCATCCGAGATGGTGTCTAGATTGGATCTGGTGGTTCTGGACTCTGCGGCGGCTATATGGATATTTCGTCGACTCCCCTAGGGTTTCTGGAATATTGGGGTATTTATAGAGCAAAGAGGCGGTCCAGGGGGGCACCCAAGGTGGGCACAACCCACCAGGGCGCGCCTGGGCCTCCTGGCGCGCCCTGGTGGGTTGTCCCCTCCTCGGGACTCCTCCCAGGTGCAACCAGGGCCCGTTGTGTTCCTTCTGGCCCATAAAAAATCATCATGGAGTTTCGTGGCATTTGGACTCCGCCTGGTATTGATTTTCTGCGATGTAAAAAACATGGAAAAACAGCAACTGGCACTTGGCACTATGTCAATAGGTTAGTACCAAAAAATGATATAAAATAATTATAAAACATCCCAATTTGATAATAAAATAGCATGGAACAATCAAAAATTATAGATACGTTGGAGACGTATCAACATCCCCAAGCTTGACTCCTGCTCGTCCTCGAGTAGGTAAGTGATAAAAACAGAATTTTTGATGTGGAGTGCTGTTTATCATGTCATATCATATTCTTTTCTTTATAGCATGGACATTTGGACTTTTATGTGATTCAAAGCAATAGTCTAGTTTTGACATAATAATTTAGATACTCAAGCATATCAACAAGCAACCACGTCTTTCAAATATAAATGCTAAAATAAGTTATCCCTAGCCCATCATGCTCAAACATTGATCCATTCATGAAACGCACTCGAATATTAGCTACACCCAATACTTAAGTACGATCATATTGCCTCTTAGTTGGTGCTTTTTATCAGAGAAGATGGAGACTCAAATTGAAAATAAAAATTGCATAAAGTAAAAGAAAGGCCCTTCGCAGAGGGAAGTAGGGATTTGTAGAGGTGCCAGAGCTCAAAGCGAAAAAAATAGAGATAAAACATTTTGGGAGGTGTATCCATCCCACCAATGAAAATGACTCAGAGTTTCAAACACTTTCCATGCTAGATATGCCATAGGCGGTTCGCAAACAGAAAATAAAGTTTATTCCCTTTTCCACCATTCTTTCACTTTCCATGGCTAGCCGTATCCACGGGTGCCTTCCATACGAACACTTTCCAAGGAATTTATTATTTGAGAACATAAAGTAAATTCATTTCTGCATTTCGGGACTGGGCATCCCTAAGACCTTTGTCTTACTCTCGTGCAATGACAAGTGAATAAGCACTCAGGGCCGGCCCTGGGCCATGGCGGCGAGTGCGACGACCTAGGGCCCAGCCCGAGCAGGGGCCCATACCATGTGCATGTATAGTATATACAGTATATTCACAAAAAGAAAAATAGTACTAGTACACAGGCGAAATAGCCCAGCCCATGAAGAAGCGAGCAGCCACGCCGTCTCTCCCAGTCCCCCAGAAACACGCCGCCAGCTGCAAACCAATCGTCTCCTTAACTCTGGCTCGACTCCTTCCCATTCTCAACTTCTTCCTCTTCCCCAAATCCAATTCATTGCCCCTTTTCCGAGTTCCTAAGAGGCCACAACCCCAACTCCCCAAGCTAATTAATGTATTTTCCGTTAGTATCACACTTCAGTGGGTTTCTTTGCATCCTACAAATACCCCAAGGGCCCCGGCGAAGGGATCCACGGAGGCAAGCCGGCCAGCGGCGACACACCCTGTGCCCTGGCAGGAACACGAATCCGCAGAGGCGAGCTGGTCAGGATCCGACTATCCGGCGGTGGATAGTGGAGATGTGGAGGTGGAGTCCAGGCACGTCCTCCTAATTTTTTGCATCTCAATTCCCCCCCTTTTTTGCATCTCAATTTTCCCCTTGTCTATTTTCTGTTTATGATGGATTGATGTGCTGATGTTTAACCTGCTTGATTCTAGGGCCGGCCATGGCAATCTAGAGCAGTGTAGAGCAGCGTGGGATACTGGGATTTCTTCTATTTACTCCAAGCCAAGAACAGGATTCAAGAAGACAAGATTTCAGGTGTTCTCTCTCCATTTTTCTGTAACCATGTTGCAAAAAAAGCATTTATCTGGTTGTGCGAAAAGAAAAAAGAAGAAACTTGTAGATGAATTCATTGGAACTCAAAAGGGTGCTATTCATAAATTCATTTTTTAAAAATTCACTGCCGAGAATCCAGAGGTATTAGCTGTTCATAGTGTTGAAGAAGAACAATCTGATGAAAACTTAGTCGAGGAAAATGTTGACATTGACGATTCTACAAATTTGGGTGGCCATGAAAATGTTTCTGATACTGAAAATCCTAAAGAAGATGAACACAAATCTTCTAGTTTAGATATTTATGACCCTAGAACTTGGGAAATTCTTGACAATAAATCAAGAGACATTCTAATAGAGAAAGGGCCTACAAGGGATTTAAATCTTGTGTAACATCCGGATGATAACGGTAGGCATTTTTCAAATGCCTACTACTCAAGAAATCTAAGTAATGGGGAGGTTAGTGATAGGAAATGGTTGGTGTACTCTAAGGATGCGAATAAAGTTTACTGTTTTTGCTGCAAATTGTTCAAATCGGAAGGTAACAAAATTTTGTTAGCATCTGAGGGACTAAGTGATTGGCAACATCTTAGCCAGAGGCTCAAACTTCATGAGAATAGTATTGAGCATATCACTAACATGAATACTTGGAATGAGGCAAGGCTGAGACTAAATAAAAATCAAACAATTGACAAAAATTTGCAGCAAGAAATTGCAAAAGAAAAAGAGCGATGGAGACAAGTTTTAATAAGAATTGTTGCTGCTGTGAAGTTTCTTGCTAAACATAATTTGGCTTCTCGAGGATCGAATGAGAAACTTTATCAAGATAACAATGGTAACTTTTTGGGAATAATAGAAATGATGGCAGAATTTGATCCTATAATGCAGGACCATATTAGGCGTATTCAAAATAGTGAAATTCATCATCACTATCTTGGCCATAAGATTCAAAATGAGCTGATTGATATTCTTGCACAAGGTGTTAAAAACACTATCATAAGGATGATTAAGGATGCCAATATTTCTCTGTAATTCTAGACTGTACCCCTGATGTAAGCCATCAAGAACAAATGACTCTAATTGTGAGGTGTGTAAACATGTCCAGTAACACTACAAAAATAGAAGAGTATTTTCTGGAGTTCTTGAAGGTAGATGATACATCTGGACTAGGACTCTTCAATGAGTTAGTAGGCGCCCTTAAATCTCTTGATTTGAATGTTAATGATGTTAGAGGTCAAGGCTATGATAATGGTTCTAACATGAAAGGAAAACATCAAGGTGTTAAAACACGTTTGCTTGAAATAAATCCTAGAGCATTGTACATGCCATGTTCCTGTCATAGCCTCAATCTTACACTTTGTGACATGGCAAAATCATGTAGCAAAGCTATGACCTTCTTTGGAGTTGTGCAACGAATTTATACATTGTTTTTGGGTTCTACTAACAGATGGGAGGTATTGGTTAATAAATTTAAAGATCTAACTTTGAAACCTTTGTGTGATACTCCCTGGGAGAGTCGAATAAAAAGTGTCCAAGCTATTCGGTATCAAGCTCCTCAGATATTGTTAGCTTTATTGGAATTGGAAAGAACTTCTAGTGATGACCCAAAAACTAAGAGCGATGCACATTCTTTGGTTACTGCACTTAAGAATTTTTGAACTTTTACTTGGTATGGTCATTTGGCATGACGTTTTATTTACCATAAACACTATAAGTAAGAAGTTGCAGTCTAAATTTGTTTGCATTGACATTACCCTTAAGCAAATTGAAGGTGCAATCTCATTTTTCCAGAAGTACAGAACTAATGGCTTTACATCTAGCTTAAATATTGCAAAATCTATTGCATCTGCCATGGATATTGAACCTAGATTTCTGACGAAACGTCGTGTTACGAGAAAAAGACACTTTGATGAAAATAATGACGATGAAGAAAATGTTATAAATGCAGAAGCGCAAGCAGCCGAGGAGTCGTTTAGAGTTAAATATTTTCTAGTCATGATAGATGTAGCGATTGCTTCACTAACCAAAAGATTTGAGGATTTGAAGTCATTTGAAAGTATATTTGGTTTCTTGTTCAACTCCAAAAAGTTGAAGTCTTTGGATGATAAAGAACTTACAGAATGTTGCACTAAATTTTCAAATACGTATTCTCATGGTAGCTCGTCAGATGTTAATTTAGATGATTTCTGTTCTGAACTAAGAGTGCTTCAAATGACTTTACCGAATAGATTAATGTCAGCAGATGAGATTTTTGATTTTGTTAGAGCTGCAGATTGCTATCAAAATGTTTCCATTGCTTATCGAATCCTCTTAACTGTTCCTGTTACTATAGCATCTGCTGAAAGAAGTTTTTCAAAACTAAAATTACTAAAGAACTATTTGAGATCAACTATGTCACAAGAGAGATTGAATGGCTTGGCCATGTGCTGTATTGAGAAAGATATGTTGGACAACATTGATCTTGACACTATTATTAGTGATTTTGCCTCTAAAAATGCTCGAAGGTGTCGCTTCTCTTGAGTATGCCATTCACTTCTTTTTTGTGTATTTTCAGGTGGCTCCTGATGTTTGCTGATGCACGTTTGTGGATGGACTGCTAGAGCTGGAGTTGTAGCTTCTATCGTGTTGGATCAAGAATTGAGAACAATTTTAGTTAAGAGTTTAGACAAGACTTGTGGGTTGTTGGAGAGTGTATCCTAACCTTGTAATCATCTGATATATCCGTGGACCGTGGTGTATTAAGACCATATTTGCTAATGAAATTTACGCTTGCTTTTCTAATGACTTTTCGCTGTACATTGAAGTTTTTTTTTGTCTGTTATATAGTTTAAGGGCCCATTTTCTTATTTCACACGAGGGCCTCTGGAATGCCAGGGCCGGCCCTGTAAGCACTCATCGTGAGAATAACACATCCAGCATGGAAAATCTTAGCCACCCGTTAATGTTCCGAGAGCGAAACAAACACACAGAAGAGAAGTTTATTTTGAAAATTAGAGATGGCACATACAAATGTGCTTAGAACGGTAAAAGAATACCGCATATAGGTAGATATAGTGGACTCATGTGGCAAAACTGGTTTAAAGGATTTTGGATGCACAAGTAGAGATCATACTTGGTGCAAAATGAAGGCTAGAAAAAGATTGAGAAGCGACCAACCAAGAAACAAATAATCTCATAAGCAAGCATTAAGCATAATTAACACCGAATAATGCACCACAAGTAGGATATAATTTTCATTGCATGACTATTTGACTTTCGTACTTGCATAGGGAATCACAAATCTTAATTAACACCAATATTCTTACTAGAGCACAATTACTCATCAACATAACTCACATATCACATCATCATATCTCAAAACTATTACTAAGAATCAAGTTTATTTTGTCGAATGATCTTCATGACCTTTTTTCCCTTTTTCTTTATCCTTCTTCGATATCTATCACTTTGGGACTAATTTTCATGTGTTGCTTTTCATAAGCTCAAACAAATATAAGTGAAGATCATGAGCATAACAAATTTTCTTTCTCTCAAAATAATTTAAGTGAAGCAAGAGATAATTTCTTCAAAAATTTAACTAACTCTCAAATAAATCTAAGTGAAGCAAGAGAGTATTTCTTCAAAAATAACAAAGCACACCGTGCTCAAAAATATATAAGTGAAGCACTAGAGCAAGTCCTAGCTCATAAAAGATTTAAGTGAAGCATAGAGAGCAATTTTAACAAGTCATGAAATAATTTTTGCTCTCACAAATAGGTGTGTCCAGCAAGGATTGATGACTAAAACACAATATAAAACAAGCAAAGGCTCATATCATACAAGATGTTCCAAGCAAAACACATATCATGTGACGAATAAAAATATAGTTTCAAGTAAAATACCGATAGTTGTCGGAAGAAAGAGGGGATGTCACTCGGGGGCATCCCAAGCTTAGTTGGTTGCTCATTCTTGGATAATAGCTTGGGATGTCGGGGGATCCCCAAGCTTAGGCTTTTCTATCCTTCTTTCTTCCATCGTAAGATAACCCAAAACTTGAAAACTTCAATCACACAAAACTCAACAAAACTTTTGTGAGATCCGTTAGTGTAAGAAAAATAAATCACTACTATAAGTGTTGTATCAAACCAATTCATATTTTGTTTTTGTATTATATCTACTATATTCCAACTTTTCTATGGCAACAACTCATCAAAGAAAACCATAGAGCCATCAAAATAAGCACACAACACAAAGAAAACAGAATCTGTCAAAACAGAACAGTCTGTAGCAATCTGATTTGTTAGAATACTTCTGGAACTCCAAAAAAATTACAAAATTAGGACGACCAGGGTAATTTTTATATTAATCTTCTGCAAAAAGAATCAGGGCAAAAGAACTTTTCTGTGATTTATGAAAATTATTTTCATGAGCGCAAAGTTTCTGTCTTTTCCAGCAAGATCAAACAACTATCACCCAAGAAGATCCTAAAGGCTTTACTTGGCACAAACACTAATTAAAACACAAAAAACACAATCATAACAGTAGCATAATTGTGTTAACACTCAAGAACAGAAAGCAAAAAGCAAAAATAAATTTTATTCATTGGTTGCCTCCCAACAAGCGCTATAGTTTTACGTCCTTAGCTAGGCATAAAGCAAGGATCTAAGTTTTGTCTTCTTTGTCCAACTCTTCAATCAAACACTTAGAATACTTCAAAGATTTAGCATAAAGACCTTCAATAGCAATACTCTTCGGAGTAAATTTAAATATTTCATTCTTACAAAAAGGATCTCTTATCACTTCAACAAAGTCCGGATTGATGCTAATTATATCTGGCCATGGGCCGGGCCGGGCCGGTCTTGGGCCGGGCCTGAAAAAGCCCACGGCAGAAAACTGAGGCCCAGGCCCTCCCAGGCCCTACCATCGGGCCTACTTTTCAAGCCCAAGCCCGGCCCATCTAGTAAAAAGCCCTGAAAAGCCCTTAGGGCTTAGGGCCGTGGGCCGGGCCTCTTCCTTAAAATGCCAATATGCCAAGCCCAAGCCCGTCCAGGCCCTGCTAGTGGGCTCAAAACTCAGGCCCAAGCCCGGCCCATGGGCAAGCCCATCGGGCCTAGGCCCTGGATTTTAGGGCCGGGCCTGGGTGGGCCGACAGGGCCGGGCCTGAGATGGCCAGGACTAATGCTAATCATCTTAAGGTCTACCTTATCATTATTACTAGAAGATGCACCATTGTTCCTAGATCTCCTACTCTTTACGGGAGTTTCCTCAATAATTTTAGTGGTCGTAAAATCCGTGCTTAGGTTACTAAAGATTTCTTCCAATTTATCGATCCGAGACGGACTTTCTTCTATTCTTTCATGGATTAAGTTACCCCTCTCTTTTAACAACTTAAAAATATCGCCCGCTTTTGAACAAAGATTAGTAGCAAAATTATGGATCTTTTTATGTATAATTTCCATATGATCTTCGTGAGCATTTTCTTTTCGATAGCATCTAGTCTTTCCATAACATGCTCAAGAGTCAAAATTGTTTCATTAACCATAAGAGGTGGTGAGCCCACTAAATTTCCCATAGCATTAAGAGCATAAAAAGGATGACTCATTAAGAAATTTCCACCGGTAATCATATCAAGGACAAATCTATAACAAGTGGTGATGCCAACATAAAAACAACGCAGAAGCACAACGGTAGATTGCTTACGGATAGATATATTATGAGCATTGCAAATTCTATACCAAGCATCTTTTAAATTTTCTCCTCCCCTTTGTTTAAAGTTGAGGACCTCGTCCTCGGGAGTGCAAGCAATAAAGGAAGAACTGTCCATAACGGCAAACAAGAATGCACGCAAAAATAGATCCGGCAAGAAAACGGTGAACGGAAAAAACGAGGCGAATAAAACGGAAAATTTTGTGAAGTGGGGGAGAGGAAAACGAGAGGAAAATGGCAAATAATGTAAATTCCGAGGAGATGAGATTTGTGATTAGGAACCTGGTTATGTTGAAGATCCTCCCTGCCAACGGCGCCAGAAATTCCTTTTGATTGCTCCCTGACTATAGCGCAAGAAAGCTCCTATCTGCTAGGACTACGTCGGTATTTCCCCAAAGAGAAAGGGATGATGTAGCACAACGAAGGTAGGTATTTCCCTCAGTGATGAAACCAAGGTTATCGAACCAGTAGGATAACCAAGCAACACAACGTAAACAATACCTGCACACAAATAACAACACCTCACAACCCGACGTGTTAAAGGGGTTGTCAATCCCTTTCGAGTAACGATGCCAGAAATATGTAATAGATTCAAATAATAGATCGTAAATAAAATAAAGTGCAGCAAAGTATTTTTGTATTTTTGGTTTAATAGATCTGAATGAAAATGCAAAGGAAAAGTATATCGCAAGCAAATATATGAGAAAGAAGACCCGGGGGCCGTTCGATTCACTAGTGGCTTCTCTCGAGAAAAATAGCAAACGGTGGGTAAACAAATTACTGTTGGGCAATTGATAGAGCGTCAAATAATTATGACGATATCCAGGCAATGATCATTACATATGCATCACGTCCAGGATTAGTAGACCGACTCCTGCCTGCATCTACTACTATTACTCCACACATCGACCGCTATCCAGCATGCATCTAGTGTATTAAGTTCATGGACAAACGGAGTAATACAATGAGAACGATGACATGATGTAGACAAGATCCGTTTACCTAGATATAGATCCCATCTTTTTATCCTTAGTAGCAACGATACATACGTGTTCTTTCCCTTTCCGTCACTGGGATCAAGCACCGTAAGATCGAACCCACTACCGGGCACCTCTTCCCATTGCAAGATAAATAGATCAAGTTGGCCAAACAAAACCCAAATACCGGAGAAGAAATACGAGGCTATAAGAGATCATGCATATAAGAGATCAAAGAAACTCAAATAACTTTCATGGATATAAAAAGATATGACTGATCATAAACTCAAAGTTCATCAGATCCCAACAAACACACCGCAAAAAGAGTTACATCATATGGATCTCCAAGAGACCATTGTATTGAGAATTCTGCGAGAGAGAGAGAGAGAGAGAGAGAGAGAGAAAGTCATTTAGCTACTAACTACAGACCCGAAGGTCTACAAAGAACTACTCACGCATCATCGGAGAGGCACGAATGGAGGTGGTGAACCCCATCCGAGATGGTGTCTAGATTGGATCTAGTGGTTCTGGACTCTGCGGCGGCTGGATGAATATTTCGTTGACTCCCCTAGGATTTCTGGAATATTGGAGTATTTATAGAGAAAAGAGGCGGTCCGGGGGGCACCCGAGGTGGGTGATACGTCCATTTTGCATCATGCTATTATAATGATATTTATTGCATTATGGGCTATTATTACACGTTATGTCACAATACTTATGCCTATTCTCTCTTATTTTACAAGGTTTACATGAAGAGGGAGAATGCTGGCAGCTGGAATTCTGGGCTGGGAAAGGAGCAAATATTAGAGACCTATTCTGCACAACTCCAAAAGTCTTGAAACTCCACGGAAGTTATTTCTGGAATTAATAAAAAATACTGAGCGAAGAAAGTACCAGAGGGGGGCCACCCACCATCCACGAGGGTGGGGTCGCGCCCTACCCCCCTGGGCGCGCCCCCTGCCTCATGGGCCCCCTAGCAGGCCTCCGGTGCCCATCTTCTGCTATATGAAGTCTTTTACCCTGGAAAAAATCATAAGCAAGCTTTTAGAAAAAAAAAACTCCGCCGCCACGAGGCGGAACCTTGGCGGAACCAATCTAGGGCTCCGGCGGAGCTGTTGTGCCGGGGAATCTTCCCTCCGGGAGGAGGAAGTCATCGCCATCGTCATCACCAACGATCCTCTTTTCGGGAGGGGGTCAATCTCCATCAACATCTTCACCAGCACCATCTCCTCTAAAACCCTAGTTCATCTCTTGTATCTAATCTTTGTCCCAAAGCCTCAGATTGGTACCTGTGGGTTGCTAGTAGTGTTGATTACTCCTTATAGTTGATGCTAGTTGGTTTATTTGGTGGAAGATCATATGTTCAGATCCTTTATGCATATTAATACCCCTCTGATTATGAACATGAATATGATTTGTGAGTAGTTACGTTTGTTCCTGAGGACATGGGAGAAGTCTTGCTATAAGTAGTCATGTGAATTTGGTATTCTTCGATATTTTGATGAGATGTATGTTGTCTTTCCTCTAGTGGTGTTATGTGAACGTCGACTACATGACACTTCACCATTGTTTGGGCTTAGAGGAAGGCATTGGGAAGTAATAAGTAGATGATGGGTTGCTAGAGTGACAGAAGCTTAAACCCTAGTTTATGAGTTGCTTCATAAGGGGCTGATTTGGATCCATATGTTTCATGCTATGGTTAGGTTTACCTTATTACTTCTTTTGTAGTTGCGGATGCTTGCAATAGGGGTTAATCATAAGTGGGATACTTCTCCAACAAAGGGCAGTACCCAAGCACCGGTCCACCCAGATACCAAATTAGCAAAGTAACGAACGTGAATCATATGAGCGTGATGAAAATTAGCTTGACGATAATTCCCATGTGTCCTCGGGAGCGTTTTCCTAAATATAAGAGTTTGTCCAGGCTTGTCCTTTGCTACAAAAAGGATTGGGCCGTCTTGCTGCACCTTATTTACTTTCATTACTTGTTACCCGTTACAAATTACTATCACAAAACTATCTGTTACCGATAATTTCAGTGCTTGCAGAGAATACCTTATTGAAAACCGCTTATCATTTCCTTCTACTCCTCGTTGGGTTAAACACTCTTACTTATCGAAAGGACTACGATAGATCCCCTATACTTGTGGGTCATCAGTGGGCACAACCCACCAGAGCACGCCTGGGCCTCCTGGCGCGCCCTCGTGGGTTGTCCCCTCCTCGGGACTCCCCCCAGGTGCAACCAGGGCCCGTTGTGTTCCTTCTTGTTGGGGAACGCAGTAATTTCAAAAAAAATCCTACGCACACGCAAGATCTATCATGGTGATGCATAGCAATGAGAGGGGAGAGTGTGGTCCACGTACCCTCGTAGACCGTAAGCGCAAGCGTTATGACAACGCGGTTGATGTAGTCATACGTCTTCACGATCTGACCGATCCTAGTACCGAAAGTACGGCACCTCCACAATCTGCACACGTTCAGCTCGGTGACGTCCCACGAACTCTCGATCCAGCTGAGTGTCGAGGGAGAGCTTCGTCAGCACGACGGTGTGATGACGGTGATGATGAAGCTACCGGCACAGGGCTTCGCCTAAGCACTACGACGATATGACCGAGGTGGATTATGGTGGAGGGGGGCACCGCACACGGCTAAGACAATGATCAACTTGTGTGTCTATGGGGTGCCCCCCTCCACCGTATATAAAGGAGTGGAGGAGGGGGAGGGCCGGCCCTCTCTATGGCGCGCCCTAGGGAGTCCTACTCCCACCGGGAATAGGATTCCCCCCTTCCAAGTAGGAGTAGGAGAGGAAGGAAGGAGGAGAGAGGGAGGAAGGAAAGGGGGGCCGGCCCCCCTCCCAATTTGGATTGGTCTTGGGGGGCGCGCCCCCTCCTAGGCCGCCTCCTCCTTTCTCCCACTAAGGCACAATAAGGCTCGTACACTCCCCGGGGGGTTTCGGTAACCCCCCGGTACTCCGGTAAATGCCCGAACTCATCCGGAACCATTCCAATGTCCGAACATAGCCGCCCATTATATCGATCTTTATGTCTCGACCATTTCGAGACTCCTCGTCATGTCCATGATCACATCCGGGACTCCGAACAACCTTCGGTACATCAAAACACATAAACCCATGTTCGATAGCATCTAGTCTTTCCATAACATGCTCAAGAGTCAAAATTGTTTCATTAACCATAAGAGTTGGTGAGCCCACTAAATTTCCCATAGCATTAAGAGCATCAAAAGGAGGACTCATTAAGAAATTTCCACCGGTAATCATATCAAGGACGAATCTATACCAAGTGGTGATGCCAACATAAAAACAACATAGAAGCACAACGGTAGATTGCTTACGGATAGATCTATTATGAGCATTGCAAATTCTATACCAAGCATCTTTTAAATTTTCTCCTCGCCTTTGTTTAAAGTTGAGGACCTCGTCCTCGGGAGTGCAAGCAATAAAGGAAGAACTGTCCATAACGGCAAACAAGAATGCACGCAAAAATAGATCCGGCAAGAAAACGGCGAACAGAAAAAACGAGGCGAATAAAACGGCAAATTTTGTGAAGTGGGGGAGAGGAAAACGAGAGGTAAATGGAAAATAATGTAAATTGCGAGGAGATGAGATTTGTGATTAGGAACCTGATTATGTTGAAGATCTTCCCCGGCAACGGCGCCAGGAATTCCTTTTGATTACTCCCTGCCTATAGCGCCAGAAAGCTCCTGTCTGCTAGGACTACGTCGGTATTTTTTCCAAAGAGGCCGGGATGATGTAGCATAGCGAAGGTAGGTATTTCCCTCATTGATGAAACCAAGGTTATCAAACGAATAGGAGAACCAAGCAACACAACGTAAACATCACCTGCACACAAATAACAACACCTCGCAACCCGACGTGTTAAAGGGGTTGTGAATCCCTTTCGGGTAACGATGCCAGAAATATGTAATAGATTGAAATAATAGATCGTAAATAAAATAAAGTGCAGCAAAGTATTTTTGTATTTTTGGTTTAATAGATCTGAATAAAAATGCAAAGTAAAAGTAGATCGCAAGCAAATATATGAGAAAGAAGACCCGGGGGCCGTAGGATTCACTAGTGGCTTCTCTCGAGAAAAATAGCAAACGGTGGGTAAACAAATTACTGTTGGGCAATTAATAGAGCTTCAAATAATTATGACGATATCCAGGCAATGATCATTACATATGCATCATGTCCAAGATTAGTAGACCGACTCCTGCCTGCATCTACTACTATTACTCCACACATCGACCGCTATCCAGCATGCATCTAGTGTATTAAGTTCATGGAGAAACGGAATAATACAATGAGAACGATGACATGATGTAGACAAGATCCATTTACCTATTGCGTAGATATAGATCCCATCTTTTTATCCTTAGTAGCAACGATACATACGTGTTCTTTCCCATTCTGTCACTGGGATCAAGCACCGTAAGATTGAACCCACTACTGGGCACCTCTTCCCATTGCAAGATAAATAGATCAAGTTGGCCAAACAAAACCCAAATACCGGAGAAGAAATATGAGGCTATAAGAGATCATGCATATAAGAGATCAAAGAAACTCAAATAACTTTCATGGATATAAAAAGATATGACTGATCATAAACTCAAAGTTCATCAGATCCCAACAAACACACCGCAAAAAGAGATACATCATATGGATCTCCAAGAGACCATTGCATTGAGAATTCAGCGAGAGAGAGAGAAAGCCATCTAGCTACTAACTACGGACCCGAAGTTCTACAAAGAACTACTCACGCATCATCGGAGAGGCACCAATGGAGGTGGTGAACCCCATCCGAGATGGTGTCTAGATTGGATCTGGTGGTTCTGGACTCTGCGGCGGCTGGATGAATATTTTGTTGACTTCCCCAGGATTTCTGGAATATTGGGGTATTTATAGAGAAAAGAGGCGGTCCGGGGGGCACCCGAGGTGGGCACAACCCACTAGGGCGCGCCTGGGCCTCCTGGCGCGCCCTGGTGGGTTGTCCCCTCCTCGGGACTCCCCCAGGTGCAACCAGGGCCTGTTGTGTTCCTTCTTGTTGGGGAACGCGGTAATTTCAAAAAAAATCCTACGCACACGCAAGATCTATCATGGTGATGCATAGCAACGAGAGGGGAGAGTGTGGTCCACGTACCCTCGTAGACCGTAAGCGGAAGCGTTATGACAACGCGGTTGATGTAGTCATACGTCTTCACGATCTGACCGATCCTAGTACCGAAACTACGGCACCTTCGCGATCTGCACATGTTCAGCTTGGTGACGTCCCACGAACTCTCGATCCAGCTGAGTGTCGAGGGAGAGCTTCGTCAGCACGACGGTGTGATGACGGTGATGATGAAGCTACCGGTGCAGGGCTTCGCCTAAGCACTACGACAATATGACCGAGGTGGATTATGGTGGAGGGGGGCACCGCACACGGCTAAGACAATGATCAACTTGTGTGTCTATGGGGTGCCCCCTCCCCCGTATATAAAGGAGTGGAGGAGGGGGAGGGCCGGCCCTCTTTATGGCGCGGCCTAGGGGAGTCCTACTCCCACCGGGAATAGGATTCCCCCCTTCCAAGTAGGAGTAGGAGAGGAAGGAAGGAGGAGAGAGGGAGGAAGGAAAGGGGGGCCGGCCCCCCTCCCAATTTGGATTGGGCTTGGGAGGGCGCGCCCCCTCTAGGCCGCCTCTTCCTCTCTCCCACTAATGCCCAATAAGGCCCATACACTCCCCGGGGGGTTCCGGTAACCCCCCGGTACTCCCGTAAATGTCCGAACTCATCCGGAACCATTCCGATGTCCAAACATAGCCATCCATTATATCGATCTTTATGTCTCAACCATTTAGAGACTCCTCGTCATGTCCGTGATCACATCCGGGACTCCGAACAACCTTCAGTACATCAAAACATATAAACTCATAATACCGATCGTCACAGAACATTAAGTGTGCGGACCCTACAGGTTCGAGAACTATGTAGACTGATACGTCTCCAACGTATCTATAATTTTTATTGCTCCATGCTATTATATATTCTGTTTTGGATGTTTAATGGGCTTATTTATACACTTTTATATTATTTCTGGGACTAACCTATTAACCCAAGGCCCAGTGCAAATTGTTCTTTTTTGCCTATTTCAGTGTTTCGCAGAAAAAAGGAATATCAAACGGAGTCCAAACGGAATGAAACCTTTGGGAGAGTTATTTTTGGAACAAATGTAATCCAGAGGACTTGGAGTGGACGTCAAGAAACATACGAGGAGGCCACGAGGTAGGGGGCGCTCCTACCCTCCCTGGGCGCGCCCTCCACCCTCGTGGGCCCCTCGTAGCTCCACCGACCTACTTCTTCCTCCTATATATACCTACGTACCCGGAAACCATCGAGGAGCACCACGAAAACCTAATTCCACTGCAGCAACCTTCTGTACCCGTGAGATCCCATCTTGGGGCCTTTTCCGGCGCTCTGCTGAAGGGGCATCGATCATGGAGGGCTTCTACATCAACACCATAGCCTCTCCGATGATGTGTGAGTAGTTTACCACAGACCTTCGGGTCCATAGTTATTAGCTAGATGGCTTCTTCTATCTCTTTGGATCTCAATACAAAGTTCTCCTCGATCTTCTTGGAGATCTATTCGATGTAACTCTTTTTGCGGTGTGTTTGTCGAGATCCGATGAATTGTGGGTTTATGATCAAGATTATCTATGAACAATATTTGAATCTTCTCTGAATTCTTTTATGTATGATTGGTTATCTTTGCAAGTCTCTTCGAATTATCAGTTTGGTTTGGCCTACTAGATTGATCTTTCTTGCAATGGGAGAAGTGTTTAGCTTTGGGTTCAATCATGCGGTGCTCGATCCCAGAGACAGTAGGGGAAACGACACGTATTGTATTGTTGCCATCGAGGATAAAAAGATGGGGTTTATATCATATTGCTTGAGTTTATCCCTCTAAATCATGTCATCTTACCTAATGCATTACTCTGTTCTTATGAACTTAATACTCTAGATGCATGCTAGATAGCAGTCGATGTGTGGAGTAATAGTAGTAGATGCAGGCAGGAGTCGGTCTACTTGTCGCGGACGTGATGCCTATATACATGATCATGCCTAGGTATTCTCATAATTATGCACTTTTCTATCAATTGCTCGACACTAATTTGTTCACCCACCGTAATACTTATGCTATCTTGAGAGAAGCCACTAGTGAAACCTATGGCCCCCGGGTCTATCTTCCATCATATTAATCTCCCGCCAACGTGCTATTTCTATCGCCGTTTATTTTTCTATCTTTACTTTTAATCTTTATCATAAAAATACCAAAAATATTATCTTATCATCTCTATCAGATCTCACTTTTGCAGGTGGTCGTGAAGGGGTTGACAACCCCTTTATCGCGTTGGTTGCAAGGTTCTTAATTGTTTTTGTAGGTACGAGGGACTTGCGTGTGGCCTCCTACTGGATTGATACCTTGGTTCTCAAAAACTGAGGGAAATACTTACGCTACTTTGCTGCATCACCCTTTCCTCTTCAAGGGAAAAACCAACGCATGCTCAAGAGGTAGCAAGAAGGATTTCTGGCGCCGTTGCCAGGGAGTCTACGCACAAGTCAAGACATACCAAGTACCATCACAAACTCTTATCCCTCGCATTACATTATTTGCCATTTGCCTCTCGTTTTCCTCTCCCCCACTTCACCTTTGCCCTTTTTATTCTCCTTCTTTTTCGTTTGCCTTTTTCTCGCCAGATCTATTGTTTGCTTGTGTTACCATGTGCCTTCTATTTGCTTGCATCTTTGCTTGCTAAAAATCTATTGATATGGATCCACTTAAAGTGTTCTACTTGGATCATCTTCGATCCTTATGCGCTCGTGCTGAAACCCCAACTAGTCTAGTTGATGGGAAATCTTTAGATGAGCATGCTCATTTTGTGCGTCATCGTTTGTCTGAAAAGGGGAAGCTCTTATGGAATCAGATAAATAGTTTCTATGCTATGCTTGGAATCTTTGTGAAATTTATGATTTTAGTTTTTGCTCTAAGAACCCTAAAAAACACCTTCCCTACCTATGTGAGTTTAATGATAATGAAATCTTATCTTCTTATGGAAAGGGTGTTTATAGTTACTATGATACCGAACAAATTGAAGAATTTGTCGTTTTTAAGGGTGCTCATGAAGTTGCTTCTTTGATTGAAAAGTATGATATTACTCTCTACAAATCTGAAAATTCCGACATACTTAAATATTGCTATGAAAACTATGCTCATAATGCCTATGTTAAGGAATTTATTGAGAGAATGACCGTTGCTTTGGAAGAAAATAATGATATGCATGAATCTATAGATAATTATGATTCCGATGATTTGAGTGAAATATCCCTTGATGAACATGATGCTTGCTATTCTTGTGGCCATGATGCCAATATTCATGAAGACGAAATTGCTATAGTTCCTTATGTTAAACATGAGATCGTTGCTATTGCACCCATACTTGATAGTTCCTTCGATGAAAAGCATGATTGCAATAATCTTATTATAAATTCTCTTGATGTCAATTGTGCTAATAATTTGCAAAACCCTAAGCTTGGGGATGCTAGTTTTGCTATGTCAACTATTTGTTGCAATGATCATGATTGGGGTGATTCTTGTTATGATCTTGAAAATTTATTTAAGCCCCATGATGAATATGAGATTGAAAATAGTGTTTGCAATAATATTGAAAGTGGGTTTGGAAGAGTGTCAACTTTAGATCCCACATATTTGGAGAATATTCAATCTTACGAAATTTTTGATAAAAGTGGGTTTGGAGAGGTCATGACTTTAGTTAATTATAATCCCACTATTTTGAAAGAGTGTCAACTTCGCATGCATGTGGATCGTGTTGAGAATATGTTATGTGATAGATATTTTGTTGAATTTGCTTATGATCCTACATGTAATTATTATGAGAGAGGAAAATATGGTTGTAAAAATTTCATGTTACTAATTTACCTCTCGTCATGTTGAGATTGCTATCGTCTCTTTCTTCTTCCTTGCATATACTAAATTTTGCTTGCTATGATAATTTGTTTGCTTATAAAATGACTATGCATAGGAAGTATGTTAGACTTAGATGTGTTTGTCACATGCTATATGATGCTCCTTTTGTGCTTCAATTCTTGTCTTTCATGTGAGCATCACTAAAATTATCAATGCCTAGCTAAAAGGATTTAAAGAAAAGTGCTTGTTGGGAGACAACCCAATATATATCCTTTCTGTTTAGGAATAAATAATCCATCTAGCTTCTGTTTATATGTGGTTTTATATTTTAATTAGTGTTTGTGCCAAGTAGAACCTTTGGGAAGAGTTGGGTGAAGTCTTTTTGATCTTGCTGTAAAAAAACCGAAACTTTAGCGCTAACGAGACTAGCTACAACTTTTTACTGGAGAGTGCTATTTAGTTGATTATTTTTGAAGATGATTAATAGATAAATTCCTCACGTCCAGCAATTTATTTTAGAATTTTTGGAGTTCCAGAAGTTTGCGTTAGGTACAGATTACTACAGACTGTTCTGTTTTTACAGATTCTGTTTTTCGTGTGTTGTTCGCTTATTTTGATGAATCTATGGCTAGTAATGGAGTTTATGAACCATAGAAAAGTTGGAATACAGTAGGTTTAACACCAATATAAATAAAGAATGAGTTTATTACAGTACCTTGAAGTGGTGTTTTGTTTTCTTTCGCTAACGGAGCTCACGAGATTTTCTGTTAAGTTTTGTGTTGTGAAGTTTCCAAGTTTTGGGTAAAGATTTGATGGATTATGGAACAAGGAGTGGCAAGAGCCTAAGCTTGGGGATGCCCGAGGCACCCCAAGGTAAAATCTAAGGACAACCCAAAAATCCTAAGCTTGGGGATGCCCCGGAAGGCATCACCTCTTTTGTCTTCGTCCATCGGTAACTTTACTTGGAGCTATATTTTTATTCACCACATGATATGTGTTTTGCTTGGAGCGTCTTGTATGATTTGAGTCTTTGCTTTTTAGTTCACCACAATCATCCTTTCTGTACACACCTTTTAAGAGAGACACACATTATTCGGAATTTATTAGAATACTCTATGTGCTTCGCTTATATCTTTTGAGCTAAACAATTTTGCTCTAGTGCTTCAATTATATCTTTTAGAGCACGGTGGTGGTTATATTTTATAGACATTATTGATCTCTCATGATTCACTTATATTATTTTGAGAGTCCTTTATAACAGCATGGTAATTTTCTTTGGTTATAAAATTTGTCCTAGTATGATAGGCATCCAAGATAAAAACTATAAAGTGCATTGAATACTAAGAGAAGTTTGATACTTGATAATTGTTTTGAAATATGAAGATGGTGATATTAGAGTCATGCTAGTTGAGTAGTTGTGAATTTGAGAAATACTTGTTCTAAAGTTTGTGATTCCCGTAGCATGCACGTATGGTGAACCGTTATGTGATGAAGTCGGAGCATGATTTATTTATTGAT
The DNA here is from genome assembly GCF_018294505.1 of Triticum aestivum. Lineage (NCBI taxonomy): Eukaryota > Viridiplantae > Streptophyta > Magnoliopsida > Poales > Poaceae > Triticum > Triticum aestivum. The sequence continues at coordinate 158,057,189 of NC_057814.1, forward strand.
TGTCTTCCTTATGAGTGGCGGTCGGGGACGAGCGATGGTATTTTGCTACCAATCTATCCCCCTAGGAGCATGCGCGTAGTACTTTGTTTCGATAACTAATAGATTTTTGCAATAAGTATGTGAGTTCTTTATGACCAATGTTGAGTCCATGGATTATACGCACTCTCACCCTTCCACCATTGCTAGCCTCTCTAATACTGCGCACCTTTCGTCGGTATCATACACCCACCATATACCTTACTCAAAACAGCCACCATACCTACCTATTATGGCATTTCCATAGCCATTCCGAGATATATTGCCATGCAACTTACCACCGTTCCATTTATTATGACACGCTTCATCATTTTCATATTGCTTTGCATGATCATGTAGTTGACATAGTATTTGTGGCAAAGCCACCTTCATAATTCTTTCATACATGTCACTCTTGATTCATTGCATATCCCGGTACACCGCCGGAGGCATTCACATAGAGTCATATTTTGTTCTAAGATTCTTGAGTTGTAAGTAAATAAAAGTGTGATGATCATTATTAGAGCATTGTCCCATGTGAGGAAAGGATGATGGAGACTATGATTCCCCAATAAGTCGGGATGAGACTCCGGACGAAGAAAAAAAGGAAAGAAAAGAGGCCAAAAAAAAGAGAAGGCCCAAATAAAAAAATGAGTGAAAAAGAGAGAAGGGACAATGTTACTATCCTTTTACCACACTTGTGCTTCAAAGTAGCACCATGATCTTCATGATAGAAAGTCTCTTATTTTGTCAATTTCATATACTAAGTGGGAACTTTACATTATAGAACTTGGCTTGTATATTCCAATGATGGGCTTCCTCAAAATGCCCTACGTCTTCGTGAGCAAGCGAGTTGGATGCACACCCACTTAGTTTCTTTTGTTGAGCTTTCATAAAATTATACCTCTAGTGCATCCGTTGCATGGAAATCCCTACTCACTCACCTTGATATCTATTGATGGGCATCTCCATAGCCCATTGATACGCCTAGTTGATGTGAGACTACCTTCTCCTTTTTGTCTTCCCCACAACCACCATTCTATTCCACCCATAGTGCTATGTCCATGGCTCACGCTCATATATTGCGTGAAGATTGAAAAAGTTTGAGAACATCAAAAGTATGAAACAATTGCTTGGCTTGTCATTGGGGTTGTGCATGATTTTAATACTTTGTGTGGTGAAGATAGAGCATAGCTAGACTATATGATTTTGTAGGGATAACTTTCTTTGGCCATGTTATTTTGAGAAGACATGATTGCTTTGTTAGTATGCTTGAAGTATTATTATTTTCATGTCAATATTAAACTTTTACCTTGAATCTTTCGGATCTGAACATTCATGCCACAATAAAGAGAAATACATCGAAGAATATGCTAAGTAGCATTCTACATCAAAAACTGTTTTTATCATTTACCTACTCGAGGACGAGCAGGAATTAAGCTTGGGGATGCTTGATACGTCTCCAACGTATCTATAATTTTTGATTGCTCCCTGCTATTATATATTCTATTTTGGATGTTCAATGGCCTTATTTATACACTTTTATAATTTTTTTTTGGACTAACCTATTAACCCAAGGCCCAGTGCAAATTGCTGTTTTTTGCCTATTTCAGTGTTTCGTAGAAAAAGGATATCAAACGGAGTCCAAACGGAATGAAACCTTTGGGAGAGTTATTTTTGGAACAAACATGATCCAGAGGACTTGGAGTGGACGTCAAGAAACATACGAGGAGGCCCCGAGGCAGGGGGCGCGCCTACCCCCCTGGGCGCGCCCTCCGCCCTCGTGGGGCCCTCATAGCTCCACCGACCTACTTCTTCCTCCTATATATACCTGCGTACCCCGAAACCATCGAGGAGCACCACAAAAACCTAATTCCACCACCGCAACCTTCTGTACCCGTGAGATCCCATCTTAGGGCCTTTTCCGGCGCTTTGCCGGAGGGGGCATCGATCACGGAGGGCTTCTCCATCAACACCATAGCCTCTCCGATGATGTGTGAGTAGTTTACCACAGACTTTCGGGTCCATAGTTATTAGCTAGATGGCTTCTTCTCTCTCTTTGGATCTCAATACGAAGTTCTCCTTGATATCCTTGGAGATCTATTCGATGTAACTCTTTTTGCGGTGTGTTTGTCGAGATCCGATGAATTGTGGGTTTATGATCAAGATTATCTATGAACAATATTTGAATCTCCTATGAATTCTTTTATGTATGACTGGTTATCTTTGCAAGTCTCTTCGAATTATCAATTTGGTTTGGCCTACTAGATTGATCTTTCTTGCAATGGGAGAAGTGCTTAGCTTTGGGTTCAATCATGCGGTGCTCGATCCCAGTGACAGTAGGGGAAACGACACGTATTGTATTGTTTCCATCGAGGATAAAAAGATGAGGTTTATATCATATTGCTTGAGTTTATCCCTCTACATCACGTCATCTTACCTAATGCGTTACTCTGTTCTTATGAACTTAATACTCTAGATGCATGCTGGATAGCGGTCGATGTGTGGAGTAATAGTAGTAGATGCAGGCAGGAGTCGGTCTACTTGTCGCGGACGTGATGCCTATATACATGATCATGCCTAGATATTCTCATAATTATGCACTTCTCTATCAATTGCTCGACAGTAATTTGTTCACCCACCGTAATACTTATGCTATCCTGAGAGAAGCCACTAGATAAACCTATGGCCCTCGGGTCTATCTTCCATCATATTAATCTCCCGCCAACGTGCTATTTCTATCGCCGTTTATTTTGCTATCTTTACTTTTATATTTATCATAAAAATACCAAAAATATTATCTTATCATCTCTATTAGATCTCACTTTTGCAAGTGGTCGTGAAGGGATTGACAACCCCTTTATCGCGTTGGTTGCAAGGTTCTTAATTGTTTGTGTAGGTACGAGGGACTTGCGTGTGGCCTCCTACTGGATTGATACCTTGGTTCTCAAAAACTGAGGGAAATACTTACACTACTTTGCTGCATCACCCTTTCCTCTTCAAGGGAAAAACCAACGAATGCTCAAGAGGTAGCATAGACATGACCGAGACTCATCTCCGGTCAATAACCAATAGCGGAACCTGGATGCTCATATTGGTTCCTACATATTCTACGAAGATCTTTATCGGTCAAACCGCATAACAACATACGTTGTTCCCTTTGTCATCGGTATGTTACTTGCCCGAGATTCGATCGTCGGTATTTCAATACCTAGCTCAATCTCGTTACAGGAAAGTCTCTTTACTTGTTCCGTAATGCATCACCCCGCAACTAACTCATTAGTCACATTGCTTGCAAGGCTTATAGTGATGTGCATTACCGAGAGGGCCTAGAGATACCTCTCCGATACTTGGAGTGACAAATCCTAATCTCGATCTATGCCAACTCAACAAACACCATCGGAGACACCTGTAGAGCATCTTTATAATCACCCAGTTACGTTGTGACGTTTGATAGCATACTAAGTGTTCCTCCGGTATTCGGGAGTTGCATAATCTCATAGTCATAGGAACATGTATAAGTTAAGAAGAAAGCAATAGCAACAAACTAAACGATCATCGTGCTAAGCTAACGGATGGGTCAAGTCAATCACATCATTCTCTAATGATGTGATCCCATTTATCAAATGACAACTCTTTGTCCATGGCTAGGAAACTTAACCATCTTTGATTAACGAGCTAGTCAAGTAGAGGCATACTAGTGACACTCTGTTTGTCTATGTATTCACACATGTACTAAGTTTCCCGTTAATACAATTCTAGCATGAATAATAAACATTTATCATGATATAAGGAAATATAAATAACAACTTTATTATTGCCTCTAGGGCATATTTCCTTCAATTCTGGCCCATAAAAAATCATCGTGGAGTTTCGTGGCATTTGTACTCCGTCTGGTATTGATTTTCTGCGATGTAAAAAACATGGAAAAAACAGCAACTGGCACTTGGCACTATGTCAATAGGTTAGTACCAAAAAATGATATAAAATGATTATAAAACATCCAAGATTGATAATAAAATAGCATGAAACAATCAAAAATTATAGATACGTTGGAGATGTATCAGCCACCGCCACCCGCGCCACTGGCCTTGCGCGTGGGCGGCGTCCCCATCCGACTAGGTCGTCCCGCGCCAGCGCTGGCGCTGAATTGAGGAGGAGAAGGTGCCCGCCGACGCCGACGCCACTAAGCTTTGCTTGACGGCGCTTGTCGCCGGTGGCGGGGGAGGGGGATGGGAGAAGGGGAGAAAGGGGCGGCAGTTAGAGCAACTCCAATGCGGCGACCCATTCTGTCTGCGCGCATCCGTTTGGGTCGGCGCAAGCAGAAAAGTCGGCCCTATGCGCAGACCAAACGGATGCGCGTCCGCTTTTCGTCCGCCTGCTGACCCATTCCCAACCCAATTTGGAGCCTGGTTTGTGTCGGCACGGACACGAGACAGACACGTGCGCCGCGTGCCAACTACTCTCGCTGGCGTGCCAGTCCGTGGCAAAGCCTCCACAGTTTCCCGCCACTTTCTCAAAAAACCTCGCGCCCACGCTCGCTCCCGGCCGCTCGCCATGGACGACGACCTCGATGCCGCCGCCGGCCTCGCCTCCCTCGCCTCGTCCGGCATCACGGCCGCTCCTCCGGCAAAGGCAAGCCGCGCACCCCCGCAAGACCGTCACCGAACCCAAGAAGAAGAACCAGCTGATGCCCGAGGAGCGGGCCGCGGAGTCGGTGAAGAGAAAGGGCCAGAGGCACGCGGCGGACGCGAGGGACGAAGTAGCGGCCGCCGCCACCATAGCCGCTGCTGCGCAGCAGGAGGGCATCACCGCCCGCATCGCGGCGACAACGAGGGAGGCGCTGATCTACCTAGGATTAAACGCTGGCCAGCAGGGCTATTCAATGCCGACATGGCCGCGGCCAGCACCGGCTCGTCCGCGTTTCCTCGGATGGTACTCCCAGAGTCGCCCGCGCGTCGGCGACTTACCCGATTCCCAACTTCCACGTCTACCCGCAGGCCTCCCGCCTCTTCGGGGAATGCTCGTCGGAGGTGACCGTGGTGGTGCCTTCCATGCCTGCGCCCACGCCCATCGACCTCAACGCCACACCGGTGGTTGGTGCCTCGTCATCCGTAGGATCGAGCAAGCACGTGTGGCAGATGCCAGCCAATGTGCTCCCGGGCGCCCGCAACCTGTTCGACGGAATGCCGGCGGTCAGCAATGAAGAGACGGCCAATCGTTTCATGCAGAGCATCATCTTCGATGGTGACACAGCGGCCGCTCGTGGTGCCGCCGCGGCTGGCTATGATCCAGAGGAGACACAAAGCCAGGACGACCAAGGGCGTGGAGATCATGAAGGTGGACCACAATACCATGTCGCCGAGGAAGAGGCCGTGGTTCGAGAAGATGCAGGCCGACATGCTCAAGTTCGACGACGAGTGATGTATGGCGGCGGGCACCATCCTTTTTTGTATGTCGGCAAGTGTGCTGGCATGACCACGGCCGCGATGGCGTGGTCGAACTCCCGCCCCTTTTTTGTGTGCTGGCATCTGTGTCGGCCGCTGGCAAGTGCGCCAGCACGAACTGTGTGGTGTTTTTTTGGAGCTGGCATTGTATGTTGGCCGCTGACATGGTACCGGCATGAGCTTTGGGCGAAGGCTTGGCCGGTGGCATGATCTACGGCCGCGGGCCTTTTTCAAATTTGTGCGCGGACATGAAATGGGTCGCTCGTTGGGCGTTCTGCCGACCCAAATGTTACAGGGCGGACGCCCAGCGGGCGGCTGACCCAAAACGAGCAAAAAGCGGACAAAAGCGCCGTCCATTTGGGTCGGCGTGTTGGAGTTGCTCTTAGGGTTAGCCCTCTCGACCGCCCGCGGGGCCGACGCAAGAGGAGGGGGAGGGGAGTTAGGCCAACTCCAACACGCGACCCCATTCTGTCCGCCAGCGTCCATTTGGGGGTAAACGGACAAAGCAGGCCTCCCAACACGCGGCCGCAAACAGACCGTCGGCCGTTTTCTGTCCGCTTTCGACCCATTCCCGGCGCAAGTTTGGGCCGAGTTTGCGGCCAAAAGGAAACGCGCGGATGCGAGCGGCGCGTTCCTTTGTCCTGCCCTGGCCCGCCTGTCGGGGAGACAGACGCCCCCTTTCTCTTCTTCTCCCTTCCTCCGTGCCCCGACAATGCCGCCGCCACCACCATCCCGGATCGGGCCGTCTTCCACCAGGGCAATCCCAACCACCACCGTGCCATGCCATAGTTGTCTCCTCACCGGCCTTCCGGAAAGCATTTGGTCGGCGTTCTTCTTGTTGCCGGTGGGAGACAATCTACGGCCGTCGGTGTCGCCCGTCGTCCCCAACCTCTTCCGGCCGGCCGTTCGGTGACGCAAGGCGCCCTCCAGCACCACCGACCCCAAAACCTTGCTTTGCTGCCTGCGAGGGGAGCAGGGCGTGCACTATCCGGCCGCTTTCCCAGCACGACCGCAAGGCATTCGACGGATTTCTCGCAAGGTACAATGGATAGTGGTGATGAGTGTTTCTTTCACAACTTCAGCGGTCTCCGGTGTTTGCAAGGCTTGCGGAAGGGCACTCCTCGGAGGTTAACTTTGAGGTCAATGGCCACCATTATAACAAGGGATATTACCTAGCTGATGGCATCTATACTCAGTGGTCCACTCTTTTGAAGACCATACCCAATCCGCAAGGAGAGAAGAGACAGAGGTTTGCCCAAATGCAAGAGATTTCTAGGAAGGATGTGGAGCATGCTTTCGGTGTGCTTCAGTCTCGGTGGGGTATTGTTCGTAACCCTGCATTGACATGGAGCACAAAGAAGCTTTGGGAGGTGATCATGCACAACATGATCGTGGAGGATGAGCGCGATGATAGCATCTACGACCAAGGGTTTGATTTCCAGGGTGAAAATGTTGAGCCTGAGCATCCACCTCCTGCAACCTTTAAATAGTTTGTCGAGTTTCATCGGAAGTTGCGTGATTGGCATACTCATGTCCAGCTCCAGGATGACTTGGTTGAGCATGTGCACATTGGCAACCAGTAGATCTATGAGTTTAATTTCTTGTCATGCAAACAAATTTCGATTGGGTTGTAAGACTATTTGATATTGTTTTCTTGTCATGCAAACAAATTTCAATTGGGTTGTAAAAGACTATTTGAAAGCTATGTTTGATTTGAACCATTTCATGTGCATCATTTCATTTTGTGATAGTGAACGGACAAGATGTAGCCGAAATGCGGCCGCGCGTTGTACGCATGCCGCCGCATCCACGAATCCAAACGGACACGGCCTCATTGTCACCCCAAACGGATGAAATCCAGACAAAACAAATGTCCAATTAGGGTCACGTTGAAGTTGGCCTCACCAGGCCGAGAGAGACACGATCACAAGAAACTGGAAAGCGATGATCCAGTGTCTTGCAGTGCAAGGACTGCCTCGAAGAGAAGGCTGCCGGGCCAGTCGGCTTGCTAAAGCAGCTGGTGTTCGATCTTACTCGTGTCTCCTGAATGGCAGACCAATGGCGACTGGGTTTATCCGTGAAGCTTTTCTGAACTCTCGATTGATTTAGCTAGTATCGTTATTTTGGTGGACCGGAGCCAGCTTGGCTACCGTCTAATGTTGTTGTTCAGATCCCATCTATGTAGAGCAGAGCATAGTGTAAAACTCGGTTCCATGGGCCGCAGTTTATGCAGGTGGGTGTCCCTTAAGAGAGAGAGAGAGAGAGAGAGAGAGAGAGAGAGAGAGAGAGAGAGAGAGAGAGAGAGAGAGAGAGAGAGAGAGAGACCAGCATGCTGTTGTTGTAAGCAGGCAGGCAGCGGCATCATCAAGCTAGCCGCCAAGATCCACTCCCACATTCAACAAACCTGCTGGACGTTGATCACATCCTATACATGCAATTCAATTTGCACTGATCCTCACGCCTATTCCTGGCACAGTTTTTACTTCCCAGCAGTGGCCCATCTTGCACACCATACAGTAACATCAGCACCGATCAAGCCCATTTTGCCAGCAAAGATGAATATGCGAGTGCGAGAGAGGAATGCGCATTCTCGGGGACTAGTCTGGTCCCGCGCTTGGGGGGAAGGAGGTCGAACCGCTGTGCGGTTCCATTCCGCCCCCTGAATGCAGCATGCAGGGGACGAATGTTTGTGTACGCAAGCCATGCAAACGGACAAGGGCAAGTGGAATTTGAGCCACATGCGATGCCCGGTGGTCACGTACGTCCCATGGCCATGAAAGGAAGGCAGCGGCGCATGCCGGGACCTGGTCCTGGACTGGATCGTGTGCCACTACGGCCAAGATGCACGCATAAGGGCATGGACGTGCCTGTCGGCTAGATTGTGGCGTTGGATGCATGCTCTCATTCGGATGGGTACGTACGTGGTTGCCGGTTTGTAGCACGCACTTTCGTTTTCTGCCTGCACAGTTGATGGTACGAACAAATTTCGTGTGAAATTTTCCTTCTGGGTTTATAGGTTCGTTCAGAATCTTATATTCAAGGAACCCATTTGCTGTTAGGCATTAGTCACTTTTAGAGGTGTGATTTAAATAAGGAAAAATACATGTGCGTTCTCCTTTTCATCTTACCACTCCGAAGGAGCTCGGACGGCCTCTTTGATTTGATTGGGTAATCGACATGTAGTCACATACTAAATTCATGCGATAGACCGCCGTCACATGCATGCAACACTCAGCTAGCTTAGCTGGCCCTGCATCCTTGGTCGTTTTCGTAACCGAATTTAACGGCCTGGGTCCTCCACACAGTCCACACACATGGAAATGTTCCGGTTCCCTGGGCAAGGGCCAGTCAGGCCGTTAACACCCTGCCGGGAATCTGACGGGTCAATGTACGATTCCATACGTGCTATGCAGCCTACATATATTCGAACAGCCCTCTCTAGTCTCTACAGGTAAGATTTTGTTTCAGTACGTACTACCGTCGCCATGCATGTGAAATAATGCAACGACCATCCAAATAATGGATCCAACATGGCTGTCTATATACATATGTACGTGTGTATTGTCGCTTACCCGATCAATCCTTTGATTCATGTGGTGACTGGTGAGTCACCGAATACTTACGGGCGCTCTCTCGATGCAGCCAAACTGTTTTAGTACTTTTTCCCCCTAAAGGTTAGGGGTTTTGGTTGTCGATGGCTTCGACATCGTCAGTGAACGGTAGCAGTGGCACATAAGGTTTGTCTACAAGTCTAGATCTCTCTCCTAAGGAGTGGATTTGTCTGTTGTTGAATTTGCTGGGAGATAGTGCCTGGGTTCTTTCAAATCTAAGCGCGGTGTGTTCTATGGCCTGGTCGTCTCGCGGAGGTGGCGTCGGTGGCACGATTCATCCCCACTGATGGAGGTAGTGGTAGTCTGCCGTGTCCAACCATTCTCCTCATCCTCTTCTCCGGGCAACGATCCGATCTTTGGATGGTGGCCACATGTATCTTTTGGCATAAATCGATGAATTCCCCACCCCAGATTCAAAGTCTTGTTGCCTCGGGCAGTGATGCATCAATTCTAGTCACGGCATTGACCATGGCTCATAACGAGCCACCAGCGTCTGCATGGGGAAGACGACATTGGTTTCTATATTGAATGCATAGCCTTTGACCTTCGCAAAAATAAATAAGGGTATGAGCTCTATCATTCAATATAGGTAGAAGAGGTTATCCTATTAATTAGCAAAACCCAATTGCATGCAGAAAATCCAAAAAGAGAGCAAACTTAAGCTGAGTTAAAACATATTTTTCTAGTTGCTTCCGATTAGTACTTCGTCCCTCTATATAGAAGCCCTATCTCACAAACCTTTATCTCTATGAGGGCATCTCCAACAGCGACTGATCGAGGGGGACTAGTCCGCGAACACGCATGCAGGAGGGCGTCATCCGACGCTGCCCGTATATATTGCAAACACTCTTTCAACAAACCAGATGAAATTCATGCAAACAGTGGATTTCATACAAACCGGACGACATTCATGCAACACGGCGGATTTTCATTAGATTTCGAACATTTATAACAAAAAAACGACCCAAACCTAAACCTATCTTACGGCGGCGGCGGCCGGCTTCCAAGTCCTTGTCGTCCTCCATCCACCATCTCCATGGGCACCAATGATAAGACCGACGAAGTGAAGTTGCGATCTCCGACAAGGAAGAATAGAACACGGAAACGGACCGACCCACATGGGACACCTGGCCCTGCCGCCTCCCGTGCTCTACTCATCCTCGGAGGAGTCCTCGTCTTGTCCATCGCTGGTGGAGTGAGGTCCACAATAAAAATGGTGGCGCCTGCATTATCGTCGTCCCACCGGGCCGCTAGATAGTTCGTTAGCGGCGCATAGGAGGTGCAGCTGGCGTTGTTCTCCTCCGCGATGGCCTGAAGCCGCGCCTCCGCGGGGGCGCTTCCTGGCGAGCGACGGCTTGAGCACGGACGACATCATAGATGGCACGATGTTCCGCGACGAAGTTGGGGTTCGCCACGGCCATGGCCTCCTTGCTCGCACTCTCGCCGTAGATCTTGCTCTCCGCCAGCCGGTGCTGATCCAGGAGAAACAGGTTGTACTGCCCCTTCTGCGTCTGCTGGAACACCGACATATGCACCGGCGTAGGCTGCACCTCTGCCATGGCAGCGTTGTAGTGAGCCTGCACTTGCTTCATGGTGAAGCCAGCGTGCACTGGCGCTGGCGCTGGGGCGGAGTCTTGTCTAGTAACACTTCGTCGACATTGAACGGGCACTGACACTGGGGACACAGCTCGGGTGGCGCCTGCCGACGCGCCGCTTCAATGGCAGAGCCAGTGAGAGGTCGCGCCCGCCATGGGCTGTCTTCAATGTGGAGCAGCCACTCTATAGCGGCATGAATGCAGGCAGCTGGAGCTGGGCGGGAAAGCACGCGAGCGAGGGAGAAGGGGGTTTGGATGGGCCCCGACGGTCAGAAGCGGGCGTGGGTGTTGTCCGGTCACCCGCAAAGACCCCCACGTTTGTCTCCGGTTTGCATGAGAAAGTACGTCCAGACCGTCCTGCGGACCGATACAGATCCGCGTTGGATGACGCAACACGTCTGGACCGCACGGTCCGGACGGATGCGAGCGGTTTGACGGTCGCCGTTCGAGATGTCCTTACCATGTTTGGAGCTCAATAAATAATAATTGAGACGGCTAGTAATTTCTATATATTTTTCTATTCTGCAACCTAAATGGTAGATTTTCTCAATTCCATTTTTATCACAGGGTTGTGAGACAAATCCCGTTTTTCTAAACACAATAAAGACGCAGACGCTCACAAACACGCACAACCCTCACCCATGTACCTCTCTGAGAACTTCCGAGAGACGGAACAAACATATTATGTGATCGACGAAATTGCCACTAGCACCTCATAACTAACGGGCACGCCATGCCACATAAAGGAATGACGCTCAAAATTCGGATAGAAATCCTGAAAAAAAGGCGAGTACCCATGTGAATCCTACAAATTGAAGCCATTGTGGGCAAATTCGCACATACATGTAATATTCTTGGTTCCGAGCAAGATTTACACTTATTTTGAGCATAGTAAACTTCTCGGGAAAAGTTTATAATCAACCGACTGATTTCTTGCGTGGCATCAGCCGCCCGCTCCGCCGTTCGATTCCACTCGCGCGTGTTCCGTGATGAGAGCGCCGCATGCAGGCTTCTGTGCATGATGCAGGTCCCCACTACTACTACTAGGCGGTACATTTCATTTTTAAATCCTACGCCTAGTACTTTTTGGTGACTATGGTATTGCAACATCCTCTTTGTTGCAAGAAAAATTTATGGAACATTAGGTATGTTTCAAATCTCTCTTCCGTTGACAAAATTCGTCAACATTAGCTTTGTTGCAGAAAAATTTCTGCAATTTTTTCCGGCAACATCATCACAGTTGCAAAGTTTTTTGCAACAATACCATTGTTGCAAAAGTTACATCACGTCTCCGCACAAAGTCTCTGTTTCAGCAACAACCAACTTGTTGCAATTTGTGACGCTCACGTGAGGAGATCTAACGGCGTGGGAGGTGGGTTTGTTTCTGCAACACCGCGCTTGTTGCAGAAAGGAGGTGGGGAATATGGGTGGTACATTGGACGGCCAGCAGCGCGTCCATCCAATGGCCAGCCAGGCGGCGGATGTTTTCAATTCATCCACCGGCGGACGCCTAGCAGCCCCCAAACTTCTCCACCAGAGAAGGGGTAAATAGGTCTCATGATATGTATTTCTTTTTGGGGATTTCTCCTCTTCTTCCGGTTGGTTTTGTGTGAACTGGCCGAGAAAGTGGTGGGCAATGACTATGACGACAGAGATGATGAATGTATTCTCTCGCGGTGAAAACCCATGATGTAGACAAGTGACTTGATCATGTAGTGCCGACGGCAGTGTATCGTTACCATGTTAAAGGTGCTGATTACATGTTGCTTCAAGGGTAATCGCCTCGTGGTCTTGACATCTAATTGGACCGAAGATGTTGTCTTAGAATGTTGCACCATTTGTCTGCTAATATGTCACTCCGTTGGTTTAGTAGCAGATTTTGAAGATATTACCGTGATACGTGCCTTATGTTGATGGCCTCGTGTTTTTCTTGTGTTTCCTGTTTATAAGCTGATTCGCTCAACCAGGACACTTGAATTTTTTACATTGCTTTTACAATTAACAATATGCATTTCGCCAAGTTCTGCTTCTAATTTGGTTTCTTCGACAAGATGGATAGGCGGATCAGCAGCTGTTGGTGCAGGCGGCAGGTGCAAATCGAATCCAGCCCCTCTCACATCTCGCCGGAAAATCTCCTCCGACCGATCGAAGGGAAGGCCATCTCGTCGTTCTTCTCAAGCCACCGGACCCCCTCCTCTCGCGACCCCCGCGTCGCCTTCCCCGGCGGCGGCGGGGGAACCCTAGCTGCGCCGTCGCGGTCCCCTCCCTACCTCGTCCCACCTCCTCGCCGCTGCCTGAGGCAGCCGCGGGGCAAGCCGAGGCGCCAAGGATGGTGGCGGCGGGGCCTCGGTTACCCTACTTCTGCGTGGGGAACCCTGAATCTGGAGCGACGGCTCAATTGGCAAGGCACGGCCGGCTAGCAGCCATGCGGGCGGTGGATCTGGTGTCCCGCGCGGGCGGCGGGATCCGGTGGTCGTTGGCAGCTTGCGGTGGCCGGTGCGCGCGATCTGGCGCCTCCCCTCCTCCCCTGTTCGGCGTGCAGGCCAGCCTGGTCGGGCCGCGCTTCCTCTTGGTCGCCCGTTCTGTACAGGAGGCGCTACTGGTGGCGGGGATCTAGTTTGGGCGAAATCCCTGGCCGGCCTTGACCGGCCGCGCCGACGGCGACGCCTGAGAGCGTCGTTCCCCTTCATGGAGGCGTTGGTATGGACAGATCTCCTCACTTCACCTTCCCCTAGGTCTCCCGGGCGAAAGCCCTAACTTTGTTGGGCGGCGGCGGCGCTCACGACGCCGTTCCCTTCTTGAAGACGCCGCTTTGGGAACCTTGAGATTGGGTGGCGCTTGTGGGGGGGTGGGCGACGGCCGTGCTGCGGCCCTATCCTAGTATGGATTTACGTCGGTTGCTTGAAGATGGACTCGCGTAGGTGGAGGTCATCAGCTGGCGTCGTGGTGGCGTCAATGGCGGAGGACCTGCCAAGGCTCGCGTAGGTGGAGGTCGTCGTTTGGCGTCGTGATGGCGTCGATGGCGGAGGACCTGACAAGATTGTCACCTCAATCTGCTTTGAAGATGGACCAGTGGAAGACGGCGGCGACGACACATGTGAGTGCGTCGGACCGGTTTGAGCCTCGGACCTGGCAAATGACCCGGTTGGGGCCTCCGGCTTTAGATGTTAGGTTTAGGTGAGAGGTCTGGGTATGTGGCCCAGTTTGCACCCCTTCATCATTTGGATAGGAGTGGCGACAGAAGATGGAGAATTCACGCATATTGTTATTCTACTTTGTAAGGTCCTCACGAATAATTAATAAAATGGCTACATACATCTTCCAGATGCAGAGGCCGGGAGTCATCCTCCTTTTAAAGAAATAAGGTGCGAGCCATCAAAGGCATGAATGCACGCCCGTACGCACGTACTAGTACGTTGGCACGGACAAGGTTTGCACGGTGGCAGGCACCAACACTTGTCGTCGCTGCTCGGCACCAGAGCAGCAGCTCGCTCCTCCGCCCTTCGATGTCTGACACGCGCCCTTGGACAAGGTTTGTACTGTACGAGTGCCCCGCCGTGCAGGCATAGAGTACCGTGGTCGCCTGGTCGGTCTTAACGATTACGATGGGATCCTCAGAAAGAAGATTACGGTGGAGTTGGTGCGTGCGTCCGTACATACGTGCCATTATATACCCGCTATGTACGTACGTACTGCTAGCTGTAGCAAGCACTCAGTTATTGACGAAATGGCAATCACTCATGACTCATCAGTTGCCCGGCAGGCAAGGCAGGGAGGCCTTTCTTGCTTGGTTGCGACTGCACGGAGACATGGAGGCATCGACGTCCAGCTCCTACTGAGCATATTTCCAGCAGGCTTTCCACCGCCAGAAAGGTCTAGACCTCCCACCGATTCTCCGGCAAGCTCCGATGGAAAAGGACGAAATTTCTGTTTTGACCTTATACACGAAGATTAGCATGAATTGACCTTGTTTGAAAAATACTTTTGAATTTGACTTTTTTGGTCACGCCAACATCCTTGGCGTTTGGATTGCACTAAAGACGTCACGATCAATGGCGTCTGGCCCTGGCCCACACTTACACAGCTGGCACTGATGTGGCGAAGGCGAAACACCATGAACCTTGGCGTTTGGGCAAACGCCATACTCCTTGGCGTTTGGTGTCACACACAAATATGTCCTATAGCCTACTTTAGCTAAAGCTAATTGAGAGCTCATGTAAAAAAAAGCTAACCGAGAACTTGGCTGGCTAGATAGAGAACGTACAATGGAGTATGTAGCAACTAAAGTGTTGGTTTGTGCTCCTTGCTACATTCAGCGGAGTCAATCAGATGCAGAGTGATGCAACATATTAAGTACAGTCGATCGGATGATTTGCATTGCAGAGTGTGACACATGCTATGCGTAAAACTAGTCATAGGAGTAAGTAGTAAGACATCACCAACACTGACTCCTAAAACAGTATTGTATTTGTCAGCGACTGGTTCGAACCAGTCCGCATGCAAGAATATAAGAGCCGGCCATTCAATCGTGTTCGCATACTTTAGAAACGTGATTTAACAAATCGAACGATTTTTTTTGCATGGTAAACCGAACGAATTTGCAAAGACAACAAAATTCACTTAAGTTCACGCATAATAACTCCGTCCTGGTTTATTGGTCCTCTTCGTATTTTGCTAAACTTTGATTATAGATTTAACTAAGAAAATATTAATGCATGCCATAAAAAATATATCCTTCTATTCGTATTTGAACATAGTTTTCAACAATATTTTTTGTGACATGCATTAATATTTTGTTATTTAAATTTAAGATCAAATTTTGGCACAAAATACGAAGGGGACCAATAAACCAGGTAGAAGATAGTACTCCCTTCGTCCTATAATGTAAGACGTTTTTTGACACTACACTAGTGAGACGGAGGGAGTAATTTACAGTGGAACCACCAGTCCACCATTGTCGTTCATGTCGCCGTCGCCGTCGTCGTCATCATCAGAGTAGTCCTTCCAACGACGGAAGGGCACGGGGTGCGGCAGCCCCATCCGATCACCACGTGGCGCTTGCGAAGGAGCCGCTTCACTTTCTCCTGGATCATGCCGAGGGCCGCCTCGGCTAATGCCGACCTTGGTCGGTGTGCCCTGGCTGCCTTGCCCCTGCCGATAGTGGTGGGGGTGTCGCCGAGCGGTCACTCCTAACTGATCTTTGTAAGCTCCCCGTCAAAGCAGTCGCGATGACACGCGACCGTCTCCGCCGTGGTCAGCGCGGACCTAGTCGGCGCCTCGTCAGACTTTGCAAAGGCCGAGCGGCACGACATGTTTATTCACTTCTGCCTTGCCGCCGCGACGATGCCCCATGAGGACGACAAGCCGCCGCGGCCACCGAGGTAGTGGACAATCTATCGTTGGTACTCTTGGTTCGTTATTGCCGCCTCCGAGAGGAAGCGTGACTGCTCCGTCGGCTAATCCTCCTTGTCGTCAGAGAAGATGACGATCTCCTTCATCTTGAAGGAGTTGGTGGCCGTGGAGGTCAAGGAGTCTGGAGAACGACGACGACGGTGCCATGATCTGAAGGGAGATCCAAAGCCGCCACCTCAGAAAACCAAGACTTGGGCATGGTGGAGATCTTGGTCTGGACGGCGAGGGAGTGGAGAGGAACGGATAGGGTTAGAACGGAGAGGAAAGGCACCGGTGATGTGCAGTGTGGACGCCCACCCGTCGGGTCACATTGCTCTAGAACGGTTGCGTCCAATCACGTCCGCTCTCGATGATGTGGAAAGAAACTGACGGAGCCCTCAGTTGTGAACGGGGATGCCACGTGGTTCCTCTTTGCCGTGTGTGGCTCTCGGCATCTGCGCCGTTTGTCGTACGGTGCTTGTTCGCCGTGAGCCCGTGATGGCAACGTCAGCTAGTTGTCGTGAAGCAAGGTTTGCCGAGTGTGGCTCTCAGCGTTGTTTACATTGCTGAGTGTCCGTGTTTTGACTCTCAGCGAAGAGTCTGACACCCAGCGTATACGGAAATTCCAGTAGTGGTTGGGATCAGATCGTGTAATCGGACCCGTAAGTGGCACGAGTTTGAACGCCTACAAATCTTCCCTAAATTTGATGTCGGTTTGTGAAAATTCAGACGACTTTATTTACAACACCATGTTGAATGACAAAAAAGTCGGGTTGGAATTTTTGCCGGCAATTAGCAGCACCGAGTTAATGGCGTTCCCCAAACCGTGCAGTTCATGCTTGACTAGGAGTAATAATAATTCAACAAAGGCAATCGTAGTTCCTGTTCCGCTCAGAATACCTGCAAGGTGTCATGGATTCTTGCATGGAAAGAAGAAATAATACTAACATGCAAGCTTGCCCAAGGAATATGGCGTTTACCCAACCCAAAACGCATGTTTGATACTAACATGCAAGCTTGCCCAAACGATTTAGCTAGCCAGCTCTCGGTAGTTTTAGCTAAGCCAGACAAGGACACATTTATGTGTCTATTACCAAACGCCAAGGAGTATGGCGTTTGCCCAAACGCCAAGGTTCATGGCGTTTCGCTTTTGCCACGTCAGCGCCAGCTATGTAAGTGTCGGCCAGGGCCAAACGCCGTTGATCGTGGTGTCTACAGTGCAATCCAAACGCCAGGAATGTTGGCGTGACCAAAAAAAGGTCAGATTCGAAAATATTTTTCAAACGAGGTCAATTCGTGTTAATCTTCACTTATAAGGTCAAAACAGTGATTTCGTCCGACGGAAAACCACTAGGCGAATGTGGCTGCTGGTGCAGGGCATCGTGGTACACCCTAGTACACTGTACTACGTACGGGTGAAAGCCTCGCGCGGAGCCATGAAAATCATGGTGCGTGCGTCCCTGAGGCGGTCAATCCTGTGCCCTCCCCACCACGCGCGTTTTGCAGCACGCGCAGGCAAAATTGACAAATTTGATCTATAAACGAAATCAAATCACAGAATGAACTGCTCGTGAAACTATTTCATGCGGCTGACCTTTTTGTATGACGCCCGACACGAAGACGCCACACTACACTGTGCAACGTCTCATAGATAGGCGCTACACGCCTGGCCAGCGTCGCACACATGTGATCCGAAAATTACTAAGTCAGTGTGCAGCGCCTGAGAGCTAGGCGCCACACTATACAGTGTAGCGCCTAGCTTCTAGGCGTTGCACTAGTGGTTGCTTCATTTTGTAGTGCAACCACTAGTGCAGCGCCTGAGAGCTAGGCGCCACACTATACAGTGCAGCACCTAGCTCTTAGGCTCTGCACAATGACTTAGCAATTTTTAGGCAGTCTGGGGTGCAATGCTGGTCAGGCGTGTAGCGCCTATCTGTGAGGCGTTGCACAGTGTAGTGTGACGCCTTCGTGTCGGGCGTCACACAAAAAGGTCAACCGCGTGAAATAGTTTTCCGGACAGTTCATTCTGTGATTTGATTTCGTCAACAGGTCAATTTTGTCAAATTTGCCGCACGCGCATGGCACGGCACAGAGCACGGACCACGGAGATCCGCGCCTCTCTTTTCTGGCAGAATCTCTGGGAAGGGAAGCAGGGCAGGCGAAGGCACGGGCCAAAAGCAGAGGCCGCGCGGGGTTTCACTTTTTCAGGTGAATTGATTTCATTGCATGTATGGCTCCATTTAGAGCAACTTCAACGGGCCGACCCAAACAGACGGCACATTTGTTCGTTTGGGTCGCCCGCCCACCCGGTGTCTGCCCTGTTTTGCATTTGGGTCGACCGCTTGCCCAACGCACCGATCTATTTTTATGTCCGCACTCAATTTTTAAAAAAGACCCGTGGAGCATAGATCATGCTAGCGGCCATATTTCATGCCGACACCATGTCAGCGCCGGCCTACATTACCGGCTTCAAGAAATATCACCACAAGTTCGCGTTGGCGCACTCGCCAGCGGCCGGCACACATGCCAGCACACAAAAAGGGGTGAACTTGAGTTCGACCATGCCATCGCGGCCCCGTGGTCATGCGAGCACACAAGCCGGCATACAAAAAAGGAAGGCGCTCGCGGCCACGAGATCACTCGTCGGTAAACTTGAGCATGTCGGCCTACATCTTCTCGAACCACGGCCTCTTCCTTGGCAACACGGTGTTGAGATCCACCTTCATGATCTCCACCCCGGTCATCATGCTCGTGAGAGCCACTTCTTTCGCCTTGGTCTTGGCGTTGGCGGCCTTGATCTCTAGCATTTTGGCTTGCTTCTCCGCCTCCAGCTCAAGCATCTTGGCTTGCTTCTCCGCGCCCATCTCAAGCCTCCTCCTTTGGATCTCCATGAAGGCGTTCATTTGCTCTTCTTTGAAACGCCGACGCTCCTCCTCCTTGAGTCCTTCTTGTTCATCATGCCCTCCACGCTTGCGATCAAGCCGTTGGATGCCGCATCCCGCTTGTTCTCCTTCTTGGAGTTGTTCTTCCCCCGCGGCCGTGCCGGCTCGCCGTCCTCAACCTCCTACACGGCTCGCTTCCCCCCACGCGACTTGAGTGCGGCATATTGCGCCTTGAACTTCTCCTCGTCCTTGATGACCTGAAAGCAATGGGAGAAGTTGAAGCACTTGCCACTGGGTTGGACCTTGAATGCCTCCAAAGCTTGAAATACCTACAAAATGTTTCCATGCAAGCATATTGGTAAATGGTATGCAAATGAACACACAAGCATGAACTTCATGACACAAAAGAGGGCGGCTTGCTAGCATACCATGTCTTGCATGCGGCGGGGCGGGCCTTGACGCTCTGAAGAGTGGCACAAAACTTGTTGCACTCTTGTTGGATCACCCTCCATCGCTTCGAAATGGACACCCACCCGCGCGTGCTCACAATTTGGTAAGGCGGAAACTTCTTGCGCTCATGAAACTCCCGGTGGACACGAATCCAAAAGGTTGAATGTTTTTGTTCGGCGCCCATCTTGGGGTCTTGTCCAATGTCTCACCAACACTCGCAAAGAAGCTTGTCCTCGGCCGCCGTGTATGCCTTCGTGTGCTTGCTCTTGCACTTCGGCTTCGGACCGGCGGCTTGGTTGGTGAGCTTGTCCTCGAACAAAGGCTCCACTTCGCTGTCGCACTCGTCTCTTCCTCTTGCGTGTTTCCTCGCGCCTTCGGATGACGAGCCACCGGCCACCGGTATGGCGTTGAGGTCGATGGGCTTGGGCGCGGGCGTGGAAGGCGCCACCATGCTCACGTCAGGCGAGCACTTCCTGGAGAGGCGGGAGGCCCGCGGGTACATGATACGTCTCCAACGTATCTATAATTTTTGATTGTTCCATGTTATTATATATTCTGTTTTGGATGTTTAATGTGCTTATTTATACACTTTTATATTATTTTTGGGACTAACCTATTAACCGGAGGCCCAGCCCAAATTGCTGTTGTTTTGCCTATTTCAGTGTTTCGCAGAAAAATAATATCAAACGGAGTCCAAACGGAATGAAACCTTCGGGAACGTGATTTTTTGAACGAACGAGATCCAGAGGACTTGGAGTCCACGTAAAGTAATCAGCGAGGAGAGCACGAGGTAGGGGGGCGCGCCTACCCCCCCCCCCCCAGGCGCGCCCTCCACCCTCGTGGAGCCCACGTTGCTCCACGGACGTACTTCTTCCTCCTATATATACCTACGTACCCCCAAACGATCAGGGCATCCACGAAAACCTAATTCCACCGCCACAACCTTCTGTACCCGTGAGATCCCATCTTGGGGCCTTTTCTGGCGTCCTACCGGAGGGGGCATTGATCACGGAGGGCTTCTACATCAACACCATAGCCTCTCCGATGATGTGTGAGTAGTTTACGTCAGACCTTCGGGTCCATAGTTATTAGCTAGATGGCTTCTTCTCTCTCTTTGGATCTCAATACAAAGTTCTCCACGATTCTCGTGGAGATCTATTCGATGTAATCTTGTTTTGCGGTGTATTTGTCGGGACCGATGAATTATGGGTTTATGATCAAGATTATCTATGAACAATATTTGAATCTTCTCGGAATTCTTTTATGTATGATTGGTTATCTTTGCAAGTCTCTTTGAATTATCAGTTTGGTTTGGCCTACTAGATTGATCTTTCTTGCAATGGGAGAAGTGCTTAGCTTTGGGTTCAATCTTGCGGTGTCCTTTCTCAGTGACAGCAGGGGCAGCAAGGCACGTATTGTATTGTTGCCATCGAGGATAACAAGATGGGGTTTATATCATATTGCATGAGTTTATCCCTCTACATCATGTCATTACACTTAAACCATTACTCTGTTCTTATGAACTTAATACTCTAGATGCATGCTGGATAGCGGTCGATGTGTCAAGTAATATTAGTAGATGTAGGCAGGAGTCGGTCTACTTGTCGCAGACGTGATGCCTATATACATGATCATACCTAGATATTCTCATAACTATGCTCAATTCTATCAATTGCTCGACAGTAATTTGTTCACCCACCGTAATACTTATGCTCTTGAGAGAAGCCACTAGTGAAACCTATGGCCCCCGGGTTTATTTCCATCATATTAATCTTCCAACACTTAGCTATTTCTATTTCCTTTTATTTTACTTTGCATCTTTATTTCTCCTTATCATAAAAATACCAAAAATATTATCTTATCATATCTATCAGATCTCACTCTCGTAAGTGACCATGAAGGGATTGACAACCCCTTTATCGCGTCGGTTGCGAGGTTCTTATTTGTTTGTGTAGGTGCGAGGGACTCGAGCGTAGTCTCCTACTGGATTGATACCTTGGTTCTCAAAAACTAAGGGAAATACTTATGCTACTTTACTGCATCACCCTTTCCTATTCAAGGGAAAAACCAACGCAGTGCTCAAGAGGTAGCAAGAAGGATTTCTGGCGCCGTTGCCGGGGAGGCTTACGCAAAGTCAAGTCAAGATTTGAACTCCCGACAACGAGCCATTTCTAGCGCCGTTGCCGGGGAGTCTACGCAAAAGTCAACATACCAAGTACCCATCAAAAACCCTTATCCCTCGCATTACATTATTTGCCATTTGCCTCTCGTTTTCCTCTCCCCCACTTCACCCTTACCGTTTTATTCGCCCTCTCTTTTCCGCTCGCCTTTCCTTCGCCATGTCGGAACCAAAAAGAGTTGGGGGTTCTCTCCCGAGTTTTAGTACTTTGGACGATCCTTCTATTCTATCCAAACTCATAAATAATGCTACGGAAAAACCTGCCGGAGTTGTCAATGAGAGTCTTAATAATTTTGATGAAGACGATTCCGGAATTTTTCGTTATTTACTCGATGAATCTTTGAAAGATGCTTGGGATAGACTGTTAAGGATCCAGGCTAACTATGTACCCCAATACCAAATTGAAATTTACTTAAAGAGCTTTTATGTTGCCCTACCTTCTTCGTTTAAGCATGTATTAGATTCTATATTTGAAGAAGGCTTCCTTGAAGGGGATGCCGTAGATACTTATGAAAAGATGAAAACCATATTTGGGCACCCCATGAATGAGAAAGTTGAATCTACATCTCTTTTGCTTTCCTACCAAAACGAATCTATCAAAGAGATAAAAGCTAGCTTGGATGCAAATTTCCGCAACGTGCTTAATCTTTCTTCTACCATCAATAGCCACGTGCTTTATCAAAATAGAAAGATTAATTCCATAGATAACAAGTTTGCTCTTTTCTTCCCTAAAACCAAAGATGGCAATACCTAGATCTATCTGTGTTTTTATGCCTAGCTAGGGGCGTTAAACGATAGCGCTTGTTGGGAGGCAACCCAATTTTATTTTTAGTTTTTTGATTTTTGCTTCTGTTTAGGAATAAATCTTTGATCTAGCCTCTGGTTAGATTTGTTTTTATGTTTTAATTAGTGTTTGTGCCAAGTTAAACCTATAGGATCTTCTTGGATGATAGTTATTTGATCTTGCTGAAAATTCCAGAAACTTTCTGTTCACGAAAAGAACTGTTAAAAATTACCAGAACGTGATATAATATTGATTCCAATTACAGAAGATCAATAAACAAATTATTTAGGTCTTCCTATTTTTTCTGAATTTTTAGAGTTCCAAAAGTTTGCGTTAGTTACAGATTACTACAGACTGTTCTATTTTTGACAGATTCTGTTTTTTGTGTGTTGTTTGCTTATTTTGATGAATCTATGGCTAGTAAAATAGTTTATAAACCATATAGAAGTTGGAATACAGTAGGTTTAACACCAATATAAATAAAGAATGAGTTCAATACAGTACCTCGAAGTGGTGTTTTTTTTTTCTTTCGCTAACGGAGCTCACGAGATTTTCTGTTAAGTTTTGTGTTGTGAAGTTTTCAAGTTTTGGGTAAAGCTTTGGTGGAGTATGGAACAAGGAGTGGCAAGAGCCTAAGCTTGGGGATTCCCATGGAACCCGAAGATAATCTAAGGACACCAAAAAGCCAAAGCTTGGGGATGCCCCGGAAGGCAACCCCTCTTTCGTCCTCATCCATCGGTAAATTTACTTGGAGCTATATTTTTATTCACCACATGATATGTGTTTTGCTTGGAGCGTCTTTTATGATTTGAGTCTTTATTTGTTAGTTTGCCCCAATCATCCTTGCTGTACACACCTTTTTAGATAGAGACACATGATTCGGAATTTGTTAGAATACTCTATGTGCTTCACTTATATTCTTTGAGCTATATAGTTTTGCTCTAGTGCTTCACTTATATCTTTTAAAGCACGACGGTGGTTATATTTTATAGAAATTGTTGAACTCTCATGCTTCACTTATATTATTTTGAGAGTCTTAAACAACATGGTAATTTGCTTTAATTGTGAAATTAATCTTCTATATTGAGTTTATTGAATATCATGAGAAGTTAGATACTTGATAAGTGTTTTGAGATATAAAGGTGGTAATATTAGAGTGTGCTAGTTGAGTAATTGTGAAATTGAGAAATACTCTTGTTATATGGTAAAAATTGTGTAACAATTTTGACACATTGGTGTTCTTTTATTGCTTTCCTTATGAGTGGCGGTCGGGGACGAGCGATGGTCTTTTCCTACCAATCTATCCCTTTAGGGCATGCGTAGTAGTACTTTGCTTCGAGGGCTAATAAACTTTTGCAATAAGTATATGAGTTCTTTATGACTAATGTGAGTCCATGGATTATACGCACTCTCAACCTTCCACAATTTTCTAGCCTCTACGGTACCGCGCATTGCCTTTTCTCACATTGAGAGTTGGTGCAAACTTCGTCGGTGCATCCAAACCCCGTGATACGATACGCTCTATCACACATAAACCTCCTTATATCTTCCTCAAAACAGCCACTATACCTACCTATTATGGCATTTCCATAGCCATTCCGAGATATATTGCCATGCAACTTTCCACCGTTCCGTTTATTATGACACGCTTCATCATTGTCATATTGCTTTGCATGATCATGTAGTTGACATCGTATTTTGTGGCAAAGCCACTATTCATAATTTTTTCATACATGTCACTCTTGATTCATTGCATATCCCGGTACACCACCGGAGGCATTCACATAGAGTCATATCTTGTTCTAATTATTGAGTTGTAAATAATAAAAGTGTGATGATCATCATTATTAGAGCATTGTCCCATGTGAGGAAAGGATGATGGAGACTATGATTCCCCCACAAGTCGGGATGAGATTCCGGACTAAAAAAGATAGAAAAGAGGCCAAAGAAAAAAAAAAGAAGGCCCAAACCAAAAAATGAGAGAAAAAGAGAGAAGGGACAATGCTACTATCCTTTTCCACACTTGTGCTTCAAAGTAGCACCATGATCTTTATGATAGAGAGTCTCCTATGTTGTCACTTTCATATACTAGTGGGAATTTTTCATTATAGAACTTGGCTTGTATATTCCAATGATGGGCTTCCTCAAAATGCCTAGGTCTTCGTGAGCAAGCAAGTTGGATGCACACCCACTTAGTTTCTTTTGTTGAGCTTTCACATATTTATAGCTCTAGTGCATCCCTTGCATGGCAATCCCTACTCCTCTCATTGACATCAATCGATGGGCATCTCCATAGCCTATTGATTAGCCGCGTGAATGTGAGACTTTCTACCTTTTTGTCTTCTCTCATAACCCCCATCATTATACTTTACTCCACCCATAGTGCTATATCCATGGCTTGCGCTCATGTATTACGTAAGAGTTGAACGCTGAAGCGCGTTAAAAGTATGAACCAATTGCTCGGCTTGTCATCGGGGTTATGCATGATGAGAACGTTTGTGTGACAATATTGAAACATAGCCTAACTATATGATTTTGTAGGGATAAGCTTTCTTTGGCTATGTTATTTTGATAAGACATAATTGCTTGGTTAGCATGTTTGAAGTATTATTGTTTTTATGTCAGCATCAAACTTTTATCTTCAATCTTTCAGACCTAGATATTCATGCCACAATAAAAAGGGATTACATTAAGAAGTATGTAAAGAAGCATTCCACATCAAAAATTCTGTTTTTATCATTTACCTACTCGAGGACGAGCAGGAATTAAGCTTGGGGATGCTTGATACGTCTCCAATGTATCTATAATTTTTTATTGTTCCATGCTATTATATATTCTGTTTTGGATGTTTAATGGGCTTATTTATACACTTTTATATTATTTTTCGGACTAACCTATTAACCGGAGGCCCAGCCCAAATTGTTGTTTTTTGCCTATTTCAGTGTTTCGCAGAAAAAGAATATCAAACGGAGTCCAAACGGAATGAAACCTTCGGGAACGTGATTTTTGGAACGAACGTGATACAGAGGACTTGGAGTCCATGTAAAGTAATCAACGAGGAGAGCACGAGGCAGGGGGTGCGCCTACCCCCCAGGCGCGCCCTCCACCCTCGTGGGGCCCATGTTGCTCCACCGACGTACTTCTTCCTCTTATATATACCTACGTACCCCCAAACCATCAGGGGCATCCACGAAAACCGAATTCCACCGCCGCAACCTTCTGTACCCGTGAGATCCCATCTTGGGGCCTTTTTCGGCGTCCTGCCTGAGGGGGCATTGATCACGGAGGGCGTCTACATCAACACCATAGCCTCTCCGATGATGTGTGAGTAGTTTACCTCAGACCTTCGGGTCCATAGTTATTAGCTAGATGGCTTCTTCTCTCTCTTTGGATCTCAATACAAAGTTCTCCACGATTCTCGTGGAGATCTATTCGATGTAATCTTCTTTTGCGGTGTGTTTGTCGGGACCGATGAATTGTGGGTTTATGATCAAGATTATCGATGAACAATATTTGAATCTTCTCTGAATTCTTTTATGTATGATTGGTTATCTTTGCAAGTCTCTTCGAATTATCAGTTTGGTTTGGCCTACTAGATTGATCTTTCTTGCAATGGGAGAAGTGCTTAGCTTTGGGTTCAATCTTGCGGTGTCCTTTCTCAGTGACAGCAGGGGCAGCAAGGCACGTATTGTATTGTTGCCATCAAGGATAACAAGATGGGGTTTATATCATATTGCATGAGTTTATCCCTCTACATCATGTCATCATACTTAAAGCATTACTCTATTCTTATGAACTCAATACTCTAGATGCGTGCTGGATAGCGGTCCATGTGTGGAGTAATAGTAGTAGATGCAGGCAGGAGTCGGTCTACTTGTCGCGAACGTGATGCCTATATACATGATCATACCTAGATATTCTCATAACTATGCTCAATTCTATCAATTGCTCGACAGTAATTTGTTCACCCACCGTAATACTTATGCTCTTGAGAGAAGCCACTAGTGAAACCTATGGCCCCCGGGTCTATTTTCCATCATATTAATCTTCCAACACTTAGCTATTTCTATTGCCTTTTATTTTACTTTGCATCTTTATTTCTCCTTATCATAAAAATACCAAAAATATTATATTATCATATCTATCAGATCTCACTCTCGTAAGTGAGCGTGAAGGGATTGACAACCCCTTTATCGCATTGGTTGCGAGGTTCTTATTTGTTTGTGTAGGTGCGAGGGACTCGAGCGTAGCCTCCTACTGGATTGATACCTTGGTTCTCAAAAATTGAGGGAAATACTTACGCTACTTTACTGCATCACCCTTTCCTCTTCAAGGGAAAAACCAACGCAGTGCTCAAGAGGTAGCAGTACACGTGGAAGCCGGGTATCGGGGTGCAAGCCGACGCGCGGGGCGAGTCGGGCAGCACCACCCGAGGGAACGCGGATGAGCCGGTGCTGGCCGCGGCGACGGCGGCGTTGACGAGGCCGTGCTGGCTATGGTATAACCCTAGCATGTAGAGCGCCTCCCTCGTTGCTGCCTCGACAAGGGCGTTGGTGACCTCCTGCTGCGTGGCGGCGGCGACGGCGGCAGCCACGATGGCTTCTTCCCTCGCGTCTGCAGCATGCCTCCGGCCCTTCCTCTTGGCCGACTCCCTTGCCCGTTGTTCGGGCGTCAGCGCCTTCTTTGGCTTGGGCGCGGCGGCGGTCTTGCGCGGGGCACGAGGCTTGCTTTTGCCGGAGGGGGCGGTCGTCATGCCGGACGAGGCGAGGAGGCGAGTCGAGGTCGAGGTCGTCGTCCATGGCGGGTGTGGGCGGGAGCACGCGCGGGCAGGAGGGTTTTTGGAGAAAATGGGGGGAAATGGTGGTGGCTCCCATCGACCGACGAACCCGGGGGAGGAGTAGGCGCGCGCGCGTCCGTCTCGTGTCCGCGCCAATGCAAATCCGGCTCAAAATTGGGCCGGAAATGGGTCACCATGCGGACGCGCGTCTGTTTGGGTCGGCGCGTTGGGCTGTCTTTTATGTCCATGCCGATCCAAACGAACGGCAGCGGACGAAATGGCTCGCTCCATTGGAGTTGCTCTTAGGCGCCGAGAGAGATGCTAGCTAGCTAAACCGTCGGCGAAGAAACAGCTGGACTAATCAATATGATTTCGAGACAGCATGCGTGATAGAATAGAAAATAGAAAATGAAAACAGCGTGATTCGGATTGCATTGGATCGTAGCTTCACGTAGCAGGTGTTGAGGTGCGAGATCGTTCTCGCCGAAACGTATTCTACACCTATTTTCTGGTCAGCATTGCACGTCTTCCCTAATTTATTATCTGATAAGACATTCCGCACCTATTTATTTCCTGTCTATTCTCAATAAACAAAAAATAATGTTTTTTTGTGTGGATACTTTTGCTTTGCCACCCAGTTCTTTCATTGTAAAAAAAAGAGTTGCCAAAAGATTATGTTCGGTTTGCCCAGACTTAATTCAATGATGTGACAACCTCAGAGGTAAGTACAGTAAAATTGCAAAATGTTTGTCTCTAAAGGTAAACATAGGTAAAAACTGCCAAAATTACACTGTCAAGTCTCATGTGCAGTTCATCTAACAAAAAGTCTCATGTGATGTTTAACACAACAAGAGCCTAGATATCTAATGCACACACCGTTTTTTAAACTTGAAACTGTTTCCGATATCCGAAATAGTGAAGCCAGTGCATATATTACAAGAACTAACTCAAAAGACTTGGGCTGTTTAACATTGTAGCAGATATGTTGGCAGTACTTATTGGTCGAGCCAAAGAGAGTGCCCAGGTAGGAGGACTCATCCCCACCTTGTAGAGGGGGGTGTCTCCGTTCTACAATACACTGATGATACTATTATATTCATGGAACATGATCTTGCAAAAACTAGGAATATGAAGCTTGTATTATGTCTTTTTGAGCAACCGTCTGGGCTTAAAATCGACTTCAATAAAAGTGAATTGTTCTGCTTTGGGAGAGCCAAAGAGGAACAAGATAACTATAGAAATTTGTTCAGCTGTGAAATGGGATCCTTACCTTTTAGTTATCTAGGGACCCCAATTCATCATAGACGTTTAACGAACAACGAATGGAAGTGTATAGAAGATCGATTTGAAAAGAAATTGAGCTGCTGGAAGGGTAAGCTTATGTCTTACGGAGGTCGGTTGGTTTTGATAAATTCGGTTTTGACAAGCCTGCAATGTTCCTTATATCTTTCTTCAAAGTACCGGTAGGGGTACGGAAAAGACTTGACTTATATAGATCCCGATTCTTTTGGCAAAGTGATGAGGCCAAGAAGAAGTACAAATTGGCTAGATGGGATATCATTTGTAGACCAAAAGATCAGGGCGGGTTACGGATCGGAAATTTAGAGGTAAAAAATAGTTGTCTGCTTAGCAAATGTTATACAAACTATCTATTGAGGCCGAGGGTACGCGGGTACAAATCTTGCGGAATAAATTCCTACATTCTAAGACTTTGGCCCAGGTCACTGCTAGGCCAACAGACTCACCCTTTTGGAAGGGGTTAATGAGGACGAAAGTAATTTTCTTCCAACGGGTGAAGTTCCCAGTTGGTAATGGTACCACTACTAGATTCTGGGAGGATACATGGCTAGGAGAGACGCATTTGGCTTTGCAATATCCCTCCTTATATAATAATTTGCAACGTAAGGAGGATTGTGTCGCCACAGTATTAAACTCGATACCGCTTAATATCCAATTTAGGAGATCCCTAGTAGGAGAACGTTGGAATGCATGGTTGCACCTGGTCCGTAGGTTGATGGATGTTCACCTATCCGATCAGGCGGATACAATTAGCTGGAATTTAACCACGAATGGAATCTTCTCAGTGAAATCCATGTATTCTGACCTAATTGATTCCGGGCCATTGACGAGGTCTTTGCTGATTTGGAAGATTAAAGTTCCGCTTCGAATTAAAATTGTTATGCGGCTCATCCATAAAGAAGTCACTCTAACCAAAGATAACTTGGTGAAAAGGAATTGGGTTGGTAACTCCAGGTGTTGTTTTTGTGATCAAAACGAAACGGTTAAACACCTCTTTCTCAAATGTCCTCTTGCAAAATTATTATGGCGATCAATTCATATAGCTTTTAACATTCATCCCCCAAGGAGCATAAACACATTATTTGGGACGTGGCTTAATGGAGTGGATATACACATAGCTAAACATATTTGGATAGGAATATGTGCACTATTTTGGGCTATATGGAACGCTGGGAATGATATGATTTTTAATGGGACACAATTTACAAATTTTTTGCAGGTTATCTACAGAGCAACATCTTGGATCTGTATGTGGTCTTACTCACTCATGCGGACTTCAGGGAGCTTATGGTTATTGGGTGCAACCGCTGGGAGACGGTAGCACGGGCTATCTTCAGGCGATTTGGGTGGCGAGCTAATAATAGGCTAGGTGTGTAGGCATCGTAGCTTGTTTTTTATCGCCGGATATGGCACTTTTCAGTTCTATATCGCCGGATGTGGCGCTTTTTGAAGGAAATATGCCCTAGAGGCAATAATAAACTTGTTATTTTATATTTCCTTATATCATGATAAATGTTTATTATTCATGTTAGAATTGTATTAACCGGAAATTTGATACATGTGTGGATACATAGACAAAACACCGTGTCCCTAGTAAGCCTCTACTAGACTAGCTCATTAATCAAAGATGGTTAAGTTTCCTAACCATAGACATGTGTTGTCATTTGATGAACGGGATCACGTCATTAGGAGAATGATGTGATGGACAAGACCCATCCGTTAGCTTAGCATGTTGATCTTTTAGTTTTATTGCTATTGCTTTCTTCATGTCAAATACATATTCCTTCGACTATGAGATTATGCAACTCCCGGATATCGGAGGAATACCTTGTGTGCTATCAAACGTCACAACGTAACTGGGTGATTATAAAGATGCTCTATAGGTATCTCCGAAGGTGTTTGTTGGGTTGGCATAGATCAAGATTAGGATTTATCACTCAGTGTATCGGAGAGGTATCTCTGGGCCCTCTCGATAATGCACATCACTATAAGCCTTGCAAGCAATGTGACTAATGAGTTAGTTACGGGATGATGCATTACGGGACGAGTAAAGAGACTTGCCGGTAACGAGATTGAACTACGTATGAGGATACCGACGATCGAATCTCGGGCAAGTAACATACCGATGAGAAAGGGAATGGCGTATGTTGTCATTACGGTTTGACCAATAAAGATCTTCGTAGAATATGTAGGAACCAATATGAGCATCTAGGTTCCGCTATTGGTTATTGACCGGAGATGTGTCTCGGTCATGTCTACATAGTTCTCGAACCCGTAGGGTCCGCACGCTTAACATTCGATGACTATTTGTATTATGAGTTATGTGTTTTGGTGACCGAAGTTTGTTTGGAGTCCCGGATGAGATCACGGACATGAAGAGGAGTCTCGAAATGGTCGAGATGTAAAGATTGATATATTGGACGACGATATTCGGACACTGGAATGGTTTCCGAATGGTTCGGGTATATTTTGGAGTACCGAGGGGTTACCGGAACCCCCCGGGGAATTGTTGGGCATACATGGGCCATAGGGGAGAGGGGAGGCAGCCCACAAGGGGTGCCCACACCCCCTCCCATGGGGAGTCCGAATTGGACTAGGGGAGGGGCACCCCCCCCCCATTTCCTTCTCCTATTCCCTCTCCCTCCCCCTTTTCCCCCTCCGTAAGAAGGAAAAGAGGGGGGGCGAATCCTACTAGGAGTGGAGTCCTAGTAGGACTCCCCCCTTGATGCGCCCCCTCTAGACCGGCCGCCTCCTCCCCTCCTCCTTTATATACGGGGGTAGGGGGCACCCCTGATACGTCTCCAACGTATCTATAATTTTTTATTGTTCCATGCTATTATATTATCTGTTTTGGATGTTTAAGGGGCTTTAATATGCTCTTTTATATTATTTTTGGGACTAACCTATTAACCGGAGGCCCAGTGCCAATTTATGTTTTTTGCCTATTTTAGAGTTTTGCAGAAAAGGAATACCAAACGGAGTCCAAATGGAATGAAACCTTCGCGATGATCATTCCTGGACCGAAAGCAAACCAGAAGACTTGGAGATGAAGTCGGAGACACAACGAGGTGGCCACCAGGCAGGAGGGCGCACCCCCATGTTGGAAATATGCCCTAGAGCAATAATAAATGGTTATTATTATATTTCTTTGTTCATGGTAATTGTCTATTATTCATGCTATAATTGTATTGTCCGGAAATCGTAATACATGTGTGAATACATAGACCACAACGTGTCCCTAGTAAGCCTCTAGTTGACTAGCTCGTTGATCAACAGATAGTCATGGTTTCCTGACTATGGACATTGGATGTCGTTGATAACGGGATCACATCATTAGGAGAATGATGTGATGGACAAGACCCAATCCTAAGCATAGCATAAAAGATCGTGTAGTTTCGTTTGCTAGAGCTTTTCCAATGTCAAGTATCTTTTCCTTAGACCATGAGATCGTGCAACTCCCGGATACCGTAGGAGTGCTTTGGGTGTGCCAAACGTCACAAGTAACTGGGTGACTATAAAGGTGCACTACGGGTATCTCCGAAAGTGTCTGTTGGGTTAGCACGGATCGAGACTGGGATTTGTCACTCCGTGTGACGGAGAGGTATCTCTGGGCCCACTCAGTAATGCATCATCATAATGAGCTCTATGTGACTAAGGCGTTAGTCACGGGATCATGCATTGCGGTACGAGTAAAGAGACTTGCCGGTAACAAGGTTGAATAAGGTATTGGGATACCTACGATCGAATCTCGGGCAAGTAACATACCGATTGACAAAGGGAATTGCGTACGGGATTGATTGAATCCTCGACACCGTGGTTCATCCGATGAGATCATCGTGGAACATGTGGGAGCCAACATGGGTATCCAGATCCCGCTGTTGGTTATTGACCGGAGAGGCGTCTCGGTCATGTCTGCATGTCTCCCGAACCGGTAGGGTCTACACACTTAAGGTTCGGTGATGCTAGGGTTGTAGAGATATGTGTATGCGGAAACCCGAAAGTTGTTCGGAGTCCCGGATGAGATCTCGGACGTCACGAGAGGTTCCGGAATGGTCCGTAGGTGAAGAATTATATATATAGGAAGTCAAGTTTCGGCCACCGGGAAAGTTTCGGGGGTTACTGGTATTGTACCGGGACCACCGGAAGGGTCCCGGGGATCCACCGGGTGGGGCCACCTATCCCGGAGGGCCCCGTGGGCTGAAGTGGGAAGGGAACCAGCCCCTAGTGGGCTGGGCGCCCCCCATGGGCCTTCCCCCATGCGCCTAGGGTTGCAAACCCTAGGGTGGGGGGGGGCTTCCGACTTGCCTTGGGGGGCAAGGCACCCCCCTTGGCCGCCGCCCCCCACCCTAGATGGGTTTTGGCCGGCGCCCCCCCTCCCGGGGGCCTATATAATAGGGGGGGAGGGAGGGCAGCCACATCTCAGCCTTGGGCGCCTCCCTCCTCCCCTGCTACACCTCTCTCTCTCGTAGAAGCTCGGCGAAGCCCTGCCGGCATCCCGCTACATCCACCACCACGCCGTCGTGCTGCTGGATCTCCATCAACCTCTCCTTCCCCCTTGCTGGATCAAGAAGGAGGAGATGTCGCTGCACCATACGTGTGTTGAACGCGGAGGTGCCGTCCGTTCGGCACTCGGTCATCGGTGATTTGGATCACGGCGAGTACGACTCCGTCACCCACGTTCATTGGAACGCTTCCGCTCGCGATCTACAAGGGTATGTAGATGCACTCCTTTCCCCTCGTTGCTAGTATACTCCATAGATGCATCTTGGTGAGTGTAGGAAAATTTTAAAATTATGCTACGATTCCCAACAGTGGCATCATGAGCCAGGCCTATGCGTAGTTACTATGCACGAGTAGAACACAAAGCAGTTGTGGGCATTGAGTTTGCCCATTCTTCTTTCCGCTACTAGTCTTTTCTTGTTTCGGCTGTATTGTAGGATGAAGCGGCCCGGACCGACCTTACACGTACGCTTACGTGAGACAGGTTCCACCGACTGACATGCACTAGTTGCATAAGGTGGCTAGCGGGTGTCTGTCTCTCCTACTTTAGTCGGAACGGATTCGATGAAAAGGGTCCTTATGAAGGGTAAATAGAAATTGGCAAATCACGTTGTGGTCATACGTAGGTAAGAAACGTTCTTGCTAGAAACCTACAAACCACGTAAAAAAACTTGCAACAACAATTAGAGGACGTCTAACTTGTTTTTGCAGCATGTGTTATGTGATGTGATATGGCCAGAAGATGTGATGCATGATATATGTGATGTATGAGATTGATCATATTCTTGTAATAGGAATCACGACTTGCATGTCGATGAGTATGACATCCGGCAGGAGCCATAGGAGTTGTCTTTATTATTTCGTATGACCTGCGTGTCATTGAATAACGTCATGTAAATTACTTTACTTTGTTGCTAAACGCATTAGCCATAGAAGTAGAAGTAATCGTTGGCGTGACGACTTCATGAAGACACAATGATGGAGATCAAGATGATGGAGATCATGGTGTCATGCCGGTGACGAAGATGATCATGGTGCCCCGAAGATGGAGATCAAAGGAGCATAATGATATTGGCCATATCATGTCACTATTTGATTGCATGTGATGTTTATCATGTTTTGCATCTTATTTGCTTAGAACGACGGTAGTAAGTAAGATGATCCCTTATGATAATTTCAAGAAAAGTGTTCCCCCTAACTGTGCACCGTTGCGAAGGTTCGTTGTTTCGAAGCACCACGTGATGATCGGGTGTGATAGATTCTAACGTTCGAATACAACGGGTGTTGACGAGCCTAGCATGTACAGACATGGCCTCGGAACACACGGAATACACTTGGGTTGACTTGACGAGCCTAGCATGTACAGGCATGGCCTCGGAACACGGAGGACCGAAAGGTCGAGCATGAGTCGTATAGAAGATACGATCAACATGGAGATGTTCACCGATCTTGACTAGTCCGTCTCACGTGATGATCGGACACGGCCTAGTTAACTCGGATCATGTTTCACTTAGATGACTAGAGGGATGTCTATCTGAGTGGGAGTTCATTAAATAATTTGATTAGATGAACTTAATTATCATGAACTTAGTCTAAAATCTTTACACTATGTCTTGTAGATCAAATGGCCAACGTTGTCCTCAATTTCAACGCGTTCCTAGAGAAAACCAAGCTGAAAGATGATGGCAGCAACTATACGGACTGGGTCCGGAACCTGAGGATCATCCTCATAGTAGCCAAGAAAGATTATGTCTTAGAAGCACCGCTAGGTGATGCACCAATCCCACAGAACCAAGACGTTATGAACGCTTGGCAGCAGCGTGCTGATGATTACTCCCTCGTTCAGTGCGGCATGCTTTACAGCCTAGAACCGGGTCTCCAAAAGCGTTTTGAGAAACATGGAGCATATGAGATGTTCGAGGATCTGAAATTAGTTTTCCAAACTCATGCCCGGGTCGAGAGATATGAAGTCTCCGACAAGTTCTTCAGCTGTAAAATGGAGGAAAATAGTTCTGTAAGTGAGCACATACTCAGAATGTCTGGGTTGCACAACCGCTTGACTCAGCTGGGAGTTAATCTCCCAGATGACGCGGCCATTGACAGAATCCTTCAGTCGCTTCCACCAAGCTTCAAGAGCTTTGTGATGAACTACAATATGCAGGGGATGGAAAAGACCATTCCTGAGGTATATTCGATGCTGAAATCAGCGGAGGTGGAAATCAGAAAAGAACATCAAGTGTTGATGGTGAATAAAACCACTAAGTTCAAGAAGGGCAAGGGTAAGAAGAACTTCAAGAAGGACGGCAAGGGAGTTGCCGCGCCCGGTAAACCAGTTACTGGGAAGAAGTCAAAGAATGGACCCAAGCCTGAAACTGAGTGCTTTTATTGCAAGGGAAGTGGTCACTGGAAGCGGAACTGCCCCAAATACTTAGTGGAAGAGAAGGCCGGCAACACCAAAGGTATATGTGATATACATGTAATTGATGTGTAACTTGCCAGTACTCGTAGTAGCTCCTGGGTATTTGATACCGGTGCGGTTGCTCATATTTGTAACTCAAAACAGGAACTACGGAATAAACGGAGACTGGCGAAGGACGAGGTGACGATGCGCGTCGGGAATGGTTCCAAGGTCGATGTGATCGCCGTAGGCACGCTACCTCTGCATCTCCCTACGGGATTAGTTTTAAACCTCAATAATTGTTATTTAGTGCCAGCTTTGAGCATGAACATTGTATCTGGATCTCGTTTAATTCGAGATGGCTACTCATTTAAATCCGAGAATAATGGTTGTTCTATTTATTTGAGAGATATGTTTTATGGTCATGCCCCGCTGGTCAATGGTTTATTCTTGATGAATCTCGGACGTGATGTTACACATGTTCATAGTGTGAATACCAAAAGATGTAAAGTTGATAACGATAGTCCCACATATCTGTGGCACTGCCGCCTTGGTCACATTGGTGTCAAGCGCATGAAGAAGCTCCATGCAGATGGACTTTTGGAGTCTCTTGATTACGAATTATTTGACACGTGCGAACCATGCCTCATGGGTAAGATGACCAAGACTCCGTTCTCCGGAACAATGGAGCGAGCGACCAACTTATTGGAAATCATACATACCGATGTGTGCGGTCCAATGAGTGTTGAGGCTCGCGGAGGATATCGTTATGTTCTCACTCTCACTGATGACTTAAGTAGATATGGGTATGTCTACCTAATGAAACACAAGTCTATTATTCATGGTAATTGTCTATTATTCATGCTATAATTGTATTGTCCGGAAATCGTAATACATGTGTGAATACATAGACCACAACGTGTCCCTAGTAAGCCTCTAGTTGACTAGCTCGTTGATCAACAGATAGTCATGGTTTCCTGACTATGGACATTGGATGTCGTTGATAACGGGATCACATCATTAGAAGAATGATGTGATGGACAAGACCCAATCCTAAGCATAGCATAAAAGATCGTGTAGTTTCGTTTGCTAGAGCTTTTCCAATGTCAAGTATCTTTTCCTTAGACCATGAGATCGTGCAACTCCCGGATACCGTAGGAGTGCTTTGGGTGTGCCAAACGTCACAACGTAACTGGGTGACTATAAAGGTGCACTACGGGTATCTCCGAAAGTGTCTGTTGGGTTAGCACGGATCGAGACTGGGATTTGTCACTCCGTGTGACGGAGAGGTATCTCTGGGCCCACTCGGTAATGCATCATCATACTGAGCTCTATGTGACTAAGGCGTTAGTCACGGGATCATGCATTGCGGTACGAGTAAAGAGACTTGCCGGTAACGAGATTGACCAAGGTATTGGGATACCGACGATCGAATCTCGGGCAAGTAACATACCGATTGACAAAGGGAATTGCGTACGGGATTGATTGAATCCTCGACACCGTGGTTCATCCGATGAGATCATCGTGGAACATGTGGGAGCCAACATGGGTATCCAGATCCCGTTGTTTGTTATTGACCGGAGAGGCGTCTCGGTCATGTCTGCATGTCTCCCGAACCTGTAGGGTCTACACACTTAAGGTTCGGTGACGCTAGGGTTGTAGAGATATGTGTATGCGGAAACCCGAAAGTTGTTCGGAGTCCCGGATGAGATCCCGGACGTCATGAGAGGTTCCGGAATGGTCCGGAGGTGAAGAATTATATATATAGGAAGTCAAGTTTCGGCCACCGGGAAAGTTTCGGGGGTTACCGGTATTGTACCGGGACCACCGGAAGGGTCCCGGGGGTCCACCGGGTGGGGCCACCTATCCCGGAGGGCCCCGTGGGCTGAAGTGGGAAGGGAACCAGCCCCTAGTGGGCTGGGCGCCCCCCATGGGCCTTCCCCCATGCGCCTAGGGTTGCAAACCCTAGGGTGGGGGGGGGCTTCCGACTTGCCTTGGGGGGCAAGGCACCCCCTTGGCCGCCGCCCCCACCCTAGATGGGTTTTGGCCGCCCCCCCCTCCCAGGGGACCTATATAAAGGGGGGAGGGAGGGCAGCCACATCTCAGCCTTGGGCGCCTCCCTCCTCCCCTGCTACACCTCTCTCTCTCGTAGAAGCTCGGCGAAGCCCTGCCGGCATCCCGCTACATCCACCACCACGCCGTCGTGCTACTGGATCTCCATCAACCTCTCCTTCCCCCTTGCTGGATCAAGAAGGAGGAGACATCGCTGCACCGTACATGTGTTGAACGCGGAGGTGCCGTCCGTTCGGCACTCGGTCATCGGTGATTTGGATCACGGCGAGTACGACTCCGTCACCCACGTTCATTGGAACGCTTCCGCTCGCGATCTACAAGGGTATGTAGATGCATTCCTTTCCCCTCGTTGCTAGTATACTCCATAGATGCATCTTGGTGAGCGTAGGAAAATTTTAAAATTATGCTACGATTCCCAACACCCCACCCTCGTGGGCCCCTCGTAGCTCCACCGACGTACTTCTTTCGCCTATATATACTCTTATACCCTAGAAACATCATGGGGAGCCACGAAACCACTTTTCCACCGCCGCAACCTTCTGTAACCATGAGATCCCATCTTGGGGCCTTTTCCGGCGATCTGCCGGAGGGGGAATCGATCATGGAGGGCTTCTACATCAACACCATAGCCTCTCCGATGAAGCGTGAGTAGTTTACCACAGACCTTCGGGACCATAGTTATTAGCTAGATGGCTTCTTCTCTCTCTTTGATCCTCAATACAAAGTTCTCCTTGATGTCTATTCGATGTAATACTCTTTTGCGGTGTGTTTGCCGAGATCCGATGAATTGTGGATTTATGAACTTGATTATCTATGAATATTATTTGGTTCTTGTCTGAATTCTTATATGCATGATTTGATATCTTTGCAAGTCTCTTCGAATTATCGGTTTTGGTTTGGCCTGCTAGATTGATCTTTCTTGCAATGGGAGAAGTGCTTAGCTTTGGGTTCAATCTCGCGGTGTCCTTTCCCAGTGACAGTAGGGCAGCAAGGCACGTATTGTATTGTTGCCATCGAGGATAAAAAGATGGGGTTTATATCATATTGCTTGAGTTTATCTCTCTACATCATGTCATCTTGCTTAATGCGTTACTCTGTTCTTATGAACTTAATACTCTAGATGCATGCTGGATAGCGGTCGATGTGTGGAGTAATAGTAGTAGATGCAGAATCGTTTCGGTCTACTTGACACGGACATGATGCCTATATTCATGATCATTGCCTTAGATATCTTCATAATTTTGCGCTTTTCTATCAATTGCTCGACAGTAATTTGTTCACCCACCGTAATACATGCTATCTTGAGAGAAGCCACTAGTGAAACCTATGGCCCCCGGGTCTCTTTCTTATTATATTGCATCTCTTTTATTTACATCGCATCTCATTTACTATTTTGCAATCTTTACTTTCCAATCTATACAACAAAAATACCAAAAATATTTACTTTACTATCTTTATTAGATCTCAGTTTTGCAAGTGACCGTGAAGGGATTGACAACCCTTTATCGCGTTGGTTGCAAGGTTCTTGATTGTTTGTGCAGGTACTAGGTGACTTGTGCGTTGTCTCCTACTGGATTGATACCTTGGTTCTCAAAAACTGAGGGAAATACTTACGCTACTTTGCTGCATCACCCTTTTCCTCTTCAAGGGAAAACCAACGCATGCTCAAGAGGTAGCAAGAAGGATTTCTGGCGCCGTTGCCGGGGAGATCTACGCCAAGTCAGGACATACCAAGTACCCATCATAAACTCTTCTCCCTCGCATTACATTATTTGCCATTTGCCTCTCGTTTTCCTCTCCCCCACTTCTAAAACGATTTTCGATAACCTTTGCCTTTTCTTCACCCCTCTTCCGTTCGTCTCTTTTTGCTTGCTTCTTGTGTGCTTGTGTGTTGGATTGATTGTTTGTCATGATGGCTCAAGATAATACTAAATTGTGTGA
Organism: Triticum aestivum; assembly: GCF_018294505.1. Taxonomy (NCBI): domain Eukaryota; kingdom Viridiplantae; phylum Streptophyta; class Magnoliopsida; order Poales; family Poaceae; genus Triticum; species Triticum aestivum. The sequence continues at coordinate 158,096,531 of NC_057814.1, forward strand.
CTTTTCCAATACCAACAATAATGATTTTATTAACACTCCGATTGCTCCTACTACCAATGCTGAATCTTGTGAAATTAATACCGCTTTGTTGAATCTTGTTATGAAAGATCAATTTTCTGGCCTTCCTAGCGAAGATGCCGCTACCCATCTAAACAACTTTGTTGATTTGTGTGATATGCAAAAGAGGAAAGATGTGGATAATGATATTGTTAAATTGAAGTTATTTCCGTTTTCGGTTAGAGATCGTGCTAAAACTTGGTTCTCTTCTTTGCCTAAAAATAGTATTGATTCATGGAATAAGTGCGAAGATGTTTTTATCTCTAAGTATTTTCCTCCCGCTAAGATCATCTCTCTTAGAGGCGATATTATTAATTTTAAGCAACTTGATCATGAGCATGTTGCACAAGCTTGGGAGAGGATGAAATTAATGATACGTAATTTCCCTACACATGGTTTGAATTTGTGGATGATTATACAAAAAAATTATGACGGATTGAATTTTGCTTCTAGAAATCTTTTGGATTCGGCCGCGAGAGGCACTTTTATGGAAATCACTTTAGGAGAAGCTACTAAACTCCTAGACAATATTATGGTTAATTATTCTCAATGGCACACCGAAAGATCCACTAGTAAAAAAGTTCATGCGATTGAAGAGATTAATGTTTTGAGTGGAAAGATGGATGAACTTATGAAATTGTTTGCTAATAAAAGTGTTTCTTCTGATCCTAATGATATGCCTTTGTGCACTTTGAATGGGAATAATAATGAATCTATGGATGTGAATTTTGTTGGTAGGAACAACTTTGGTAACAACGCGTATAGAGGAAACTTTAATTCTAGGCCCTTTGCTAGTAATTCTTCTAATAATTATGGTAATTCCTACAACAAATCTTATGGAAATTTTAATAAGATGCCCTCTGATTTTGAGACTAGTGTTAAAGAATTTATGAATTCGCAAAAGAATTTCAATGCTTTGCTTGAAGAAAAATTGCCTAAGATTGATGAGTTTGCTAGGAACGTGGATAGAATTTCTCTTGATGTTGATTCTTTGAAATTTAGATCTATTCCACCTAAGCATGACATCAATGAGTCTCTCAAAGCCATGATAATTTCCATTGATGAGTGCAAAGAAAGAACCGCAAGGATGCGTGCTAAAAAAGATTGCTTTGTGAAAGTGTGTTCTTCTAGGTTTCATGATAATAGTGATGAAGATCTAAAAGTGATTGATGTGACTCCTGTTAAATCTTTGTTTTCCAATATGAATCTTGATAAAGATGGGACTAGAGATGAGTCAACTTTAGTTAAAAGGCGTCCCAATGATTCGGAGTTTTTAGATCTTGATGCAAAAATTGATAAAAGTGGGATTGAAGAGGTCAAAAACTTTACATAGCAATGAACCCACTATTTTGGATTTTCAAGGAATTTAATTATGATAATTTCTCTTTGATAGATTGTATTTCCTTCTTGCAATCCGTGTTAAATTCTCCTCATGTTTATAATAAAAATAAAGCTTTTACTAAACATATCGTTGATGCTTTAAAGCAATCCTATGAAGAAAAGCTTGAACTAGAAGTTTCTATCCCTAGAAAACTTTATGATGAGTGGGAACCTACTATTAAAATTAAGATTAAAGATTATGAATGCTATGCTTTATGTGATTTGGGTGCTAGTGTTTCCACGATTCCAAAAACTTCGTGTGATGTGCTAGGTTTCTGTGAATTTGATGATTGTTCTTTATATTTGCATCTTGCGGATTCCACCATTAAGAAACCTATGGGAAGGATTAATGATGTTCTTATTGTTGCAAGTAGGAATTATGTGCCCGTAGATTTCACTGTTCTTAATATAGATTGCAATCCTACATGTCCTATTATTCTTGGTAGACCTTTCCTTAGAACGATTGGTGCAATTATTGACATGAAAGAAGGAAATATTAGAGTCCAATTTCCGTTAAGGAAAGACATGGAACACTTTCCTAGGAAGAAAATTAAATTTCCTTATGAATCTATTATGAGAGCCACTTATGGATTGCATACCAAAGATGGCAATACCTAGATCTATTCTTGCTTTTATGCCTAGCTAGGGGCGTTAAACGATAGCGCTTGTTGGGAGGCAACCCAATTTTATTTTTGTTATTTGGTTCTACTGTTTAGTAATAAATAACTCCTAATGATACTGTTATGATTGTGTTTTTTTATTTTAATTAGTATTTTTGCCAAGTAAAGCCTTTAGGATCTTCTTGGATGATAGTTATTTGATCTTGCTGAAAAAGACAGAAACTTTTGCGCTCACGAGATTAGCTGCCATTTTTTACTGGAGAGTGCTTTTATGTTGATTCTTTTTGAAGATGATTAATATACAAATTCCTCACGTCCAACAATTTATTTCAGAAGTTTTGGAGTTCCAGAAGTAATCGAACATTACAGATTGCTACAGACTGTTCTATTTTTGACAGATTCTATTTTTCGTGTGTTGTTTGCTCATTTTGATGAATGTATAAGTAGTATCGGGGGGTATGAACCATAGAGAAGTTGGAATATAGTAGGTTTAACACCAATATAAATAAATAATGAGTTCATTACAGTACATTAAAGTGGTGGTTTATTTTCTTATACTAACGGAGCTCACGAGTTTTCTGTTGAGTTTTGTGTTGTGAAGTTTTCAAGTTTTTGGGTAAAGATTTGATGGATTTTGGAATAAGGAGTGGCAAGAGTCTAAGATTGGGGATGCCCAAGGCACCCCAAGGTAAAATTCAAGTACAAACAAAAGCCTTAGCTTGGGGATGCCCCGGAAGGCATCCCCTCTTTCGTCTTCGTCTATCGGTAACTTTACTTGAGGCTATATTTTTATTCACCACATGATATGTGTTTTGCTTGGAGTGTCTTGTATGATTTGAGTCTTTGATTTTTAGTTTACCACAATCATCCTTGATGTACACACCTTTTGGGAGAGACACGCATGAATCGGAATTTATTAGAATACTCTATGTGCTTCACTTATATCTTTTGAGCTATATAATTTTGCTCTAGTGTTTCACTTATATCTTTTTAGAGCACGGTGGTGGTTTTATTTTATAGAAATTATTGACCTCTCATGATTCACTTATATTATTTTGAGAGTCTTTTAGAACAGCATGGTAATTTTCTCTGGCTATAAAACTAGTCCTAATATGATGGGCATCCAAGATGGGTATAATAAAAACTTTCATACAAAGCGCGTTGAATACTATGAGACGTTTGATGCTTGATGATTGTTTTGAGACATGAGGATGGTGATATTAGAGTCATGCTAGTAAATTAATTGTGAATTTGAGAAATACTTGTGTTGAGGTTTGCAAGTCCCGTAGCATGCATGTATGGTAACCGTTGTGTAACAAATTTGAAGCATGAGGTATTTCTTTGATTGTCTTCCTTATGAGTGGCGGTCGGGGACGAGCGATGGTCTTTTCCTACCAATCTATCCCCCTAGGAGCATGCGCGTAGTGCTTCGTTTTTGATGACTTGTAGATTTTTGCAATAAGTGTGTGAGTTTTTTATGACTAATGTTGAGTCCATGGATTATACGCACTCTCACCCTTCCACCGTTGCTAGCCTCTCTAGTACCGCGCAACGTTCGCCGGTACCATAAACCCACAATTTACCTTCCTCAAAAAAGCCACCATACCTACCTATTATGGCATTTCCATAGCCATTCCGAGATATATTGCCATGCAACTTTCCACCGTTCCGTTTATTATGACACGCTCCATCATTGTCATATTGCCTTGCATGATCATGTAGTTGACATTGTATTTGTGGCAAAGCCACCATTCATAATTCTTTCATACATGTCACTCTTGATTCATTGCACATCCCCGTACACCGCCAGAGGCACGCATATAGAGTCATATTCTGCTCTAAGTATCGAGTTGTAATCTTTGAGTTGTAAATAAATAGAAGTGTGATGATCATCATTATTAGAGCATTGTCCCATGTGAGGAAACAAAAAAAGGCCAAAGAAGCCAATGAAAAAAAGAGGCCAAAGAAGCCAAACAAAAAAAAGATAGAAAAAGAGAGAAGGGACAATGCTACTATCCTTTTTCCACACTTGTGCTTAAAAGTAGCACCATGATCTTCATGATAGAGAGTCTCTTATTTTGTCACTTTCATATACTAGTGGGAATTTTCATTATAGAACTTGGCTTGTATATTCCAACGATGGGCTTCCTCAAATGCCCTAGGTCTTCGTGAGCAAGCAAGTTGGATGCACACCCACTTAGTTTCTTTTGTTGAGCTTTCATACATTTATAGCTCTAGTGCATCCGTTGCATGGCAATCCCTACTCACTCACATTGATATCTGTTGATGGGCATCTCCATAGCCCATTGATACGCCTAGTTGATGTGAGACCATCTTCCTCCTTTTTGTCTTCTCCACAACCACCACTCTATTCCACCTATAGTGCTATGTCCATGGATCACGCTCATGTATTGTATGAAAGTTGAAAAAGTTTGAGAATACTAAAGTATGAAACAATTGCTTGGCTTTTGTCATCGGGGTTGTGCATGATTTGAATATTTTGTGTGACGAAGATGTAGCATAACCAAACTATATGATTTTGTAGGGATGAACTTTCTTTGGCCATGTTATTTTGAGAATACATGATTACCTTGTTAGTATGCTTGAAGTATTATTATTTTTACGTCAATATTAAACTTTTGTCTTGAATCTTTCGGATCTTAACATTGATGCCACAATAAAGAAAATTATATTGATAAATATGTTAGGTAGCATTCTGATGTCTACTACACAACCTTCTTCTTCTAGACTGATACGTCTCCAACGTATCTATAATTTATGAAGTATTCATGCTATTATATTATCAACCTTGGATGTTTTATATGAACTTATTTGCTATTTTATATGGTTTTGGGGACTAACCTATTAACCTAGAGCCCAGTGCCAGTTTCTGTTTTTTCCTTGTTTTAGAATATCGCAGAAAAGGAAAACCAAACGGAGTCCAATTGACCTGAAACTTGACGGAGCTTATTTTTGGACCAAAAGAAGGCCATGGAGTGAAAGAGTTGGGCCAGAAGAGTCCCGGGCTGCCCAAGAGGGTGGGAGGCGCGCCCACCTCCCTGGGTGCGGCCCCTACCTCGTGGACAGCCCGGAGACCCCCCCTGACTTGTTCTCGACGCCAAAACCTCTTATATATACAGAAACCTCCATAAATTAACCTAGATAGGAAGTTCCGCCGCCGCAAGCCTCTGTAGCCACGAGAAATCAATCTAGGCCCTCTCCGGCACTCTGCTGGAGGGGGTCATCATCATCGGAGGGCATGGAGGAGGATCCCAGAGGGGCCATCATCACCATGAAGGCCAAGGACTAGAGGGAGAACCTCTCCCCATCCAGGGGGAGGCCATGGAGGAGGAAGCACAAGGGGGAGAACCTCTCCTCCTCTCTCTCGGTGGCGCCGGAGTGCCATCGGGAGGGGAATCATCGCCGCGGTGATCGTCCTCATCAACATCACCACCATCATCACCATCCTCATCTCTTTTACGCGGTCCACTCTCCCGCACCCCGCTGTAATCCCTACTCGAACATGGTGCTTTATGCCACATACTATGATCCAATGATGTGTTGCCATCCTATGATGTTTTGAGTAGATATCCTTTGTCTTTGGGTTGATTGATGATCTAGATTGGTACGAGTTGTATGTTTTATTTTGGTGTTGTCCTATGGTGCCCTCTGTGTCGCGCAAGCATGAGGGATTCCCGCTGTAGGGTGTTCCAATACGTTCATGATTCGCTTATAGTGGGTTGGTGAGTGACTGAAACACAAACCCGAGTAAGGGGGTTGTTGCGTATGGGAATAAAGAGGACTTGATGCTTTAATGCTATGGTTGGGTTTTACCTTAATGATCTTTAGTAGTTGCGGATGCTTGCTAGAGTTCCAATCATAAGTGCATATGATCCAAGTAGAGAAAGTATGTTAGCTTATGCCTCTCCCTCATATGAAATTGCAATGACGACTACCGGTCTTGTTAACAATTGCCTAGGACAATTCCGCACACCGATCCACCATTATTCCACACTCGCTATTTATAATATTTAGTAATATATATTCTAACTTTAGGATAACAGCACCTACTTTTATATTTTAGCTCTCCGATACCATGCAAAGTTATCCTCTTCATACCCACAACGTAGTTTTATTTCTCGTTTCTAGTTGGAAGCAAACGTTCGGTATACGTAGAGTCGTATCAGTGGCAGATAGGGCTTGAGAGAATATTGGTCTTACCTTTAGCTCCTTGTGGGTTCGACACTCCATACTTATCACTTCCACCTTTGGAAATTGCTACGATGATTCCCTTCACTTGGGGATTATCATAGACGTTATTGGGCCTCCAAGTGCAGAGGTTTGTAGGACAGTAGCAAATTTCCCTCAAGTGGATGACCTAAGGTTTATCAATCCGTGGGAGGCATAGGATGAAGATGGTCTCTCTCAAAACCCTGCAACCAAATAACAAAGAGTCTCTTGTGCCCCCAACACACCCAATACAATGGTAAATTGTATAGGTGCACTAGTTCGGCGAAGAGATGGTGATACAAGTGCAATATGGATAGTAGATATAGGTTTTTGTAATATGAAAATATAAAAACAGCAAGGTAACAAGTAATAAAAGTGAGCGTAAACGGTATTGCAATGCGTTGAAACAAGGCCTAGGGTTCATACTTTCACTAGTGCAAGTTCTCTCAACAATAATAACATAATTGGATCATATAACTATCCCTCAACATGCAACAAAGAGTCACTCCAAAGTCACTAATAGCGGAGAACAAACGAAGAGATTATGCTAGGGTACGAAACCACCTCAAAGTTATTCTTTCTGATCAATCTATTCAAGAGTCCGTAGTAAAATAACACGAAGCTATTCTTTCCGTTCGATCTATCATAGAGTTCGTACTAGAATAACACCTTAAGACACAAATCAACCAAAACCCTAATGTCACCTAGATACTCCAATGTCACCTCAAGTATCCGTGGGTATGATTATATGATATGCAACACACAATCTCATATTCATCTATTCAACCAACACAAAGAACTTCAAAGAGTGCCCCAAATTTCTACCGGAGAGTCAAGATGAAAACGTGTGCCAACCCCTATGCATAAGTTCACAATGTTACGGAACCCGCAAGTTGATCACCAAAACATACATCAAGTAGATCACGTGATATCCCATTGTCACCACAGATAAGCACATGCAAGACATACATCAAGTGTTCTCAAATCCTTAAAGACTCAATCCGATAAGATAACTTCAAAGGGAAAACTCAATCCATTACAAGAGAGTAGAGGGGGAGAAACATCAAAAGATCCAACTATAATAGCAAAGCTCGCGATACATCAAGATCGTGCCAAATCAAGAACACGAGAGAGAGAGAGAGAGAGATCAAACACATAGCTACTGGTACATACCCTTAGCCCCGAGGGTGAACTACTCCCTCCTCATCATGGAAAGCGCCGGGATGATGAAGATGGCCACCGGCGAGGGATCCCCCCTCCGGCAGGGTGCCATAACAGGGTCCCGATTGGTTTTTGGTGGCTACAGAGGCTTGCGGTGGCGGAACTCCCGATCTAGGTTATGTTCTGGAGGTTTCAGTATTTATAGGAATTTTTGGCGTCGGGAACAAGTCAGGGAGGTGCCCGAGTCGTCCACGAGGTAGGCCGGCGCACCCGGGGGGTGGGCGCGCCCCCCACCCTCATGGACGGCCTGGGACTCTTCTGGCCCAACTCTTTTACTCCGGGGTCTTCTTTTGGTCCATAAAAAATCGTCAAAAATTGGCACGTCCATTGGACTCCGTTTGGTATTCCTTTTCTGTAAAACTCAAAAACAAGGAAAAAAACAGAAACTGGCACTGGGCTCTAGGAGGTTAGTCCCAAAAATCATATGAAATAGCATATAAATGCACATAAAACATCCTAGATGGATAATATAATAGCATGGAACAATAAAAAATTATAGATATGTTGGAGACGTATCACATTGCACATCAAAAATTCTGTTTTTATCATTTACGTACTCGAGGACGAGCAGGAATTGAGCTTGGGGATGCTTGATACGTCTCCAATGTATCTATAATTTTTTATTGTTCCATGCTATTATATTATCTGTTTTGGATGTTTAATGGGCTTTAATATGCTCTTTTATATTATTTTTGGGACTAACCTACTAACCGGAGTGCCAATTTCTGTTTTTTTTTGCCTATTTTAGAGTTTTGCAGAAAAGGAATACCAAACGGAGTCCAAACGGAATGAAACCTTCGCGATGATCTTTCTTGGATCGAAAGCAAACCAGAAGACTTGGAGATGAAGTCAGAGACGCAACAAGGCGGCCACGAGGCAGGAGGGCGCGCCCAGGGGGCAGGCGCCCCCCACCCACGTGGGCCCCTCGTAGCTCCACCGACGTACTTCTTTCGCCTATATATACTCTTATACCCTATAAACATCAGGGGGAGCCAGGAAACCACTTTTCCACCGCCGCAACCTTCTGTACCCGTGAGATCCCATCTTGGGGCCTTTTCCGGCCATCTGCCGGAGGGGGAATCGATCACGGAGGGCTTCTACATCAACACCATAGCCTCTCCGATGAAGCATGAGTAGTTTACCACAGACCTTCGGGTCCATAGTTATTAGCTAGATGGATTCTTCTCTCTCTCTGATCCTCAATACAAAGTTCTCCTCGATGTTCTTGGAGATCTATTCGATGTAATACTCTTTTGCGGTGTGTTTGCCGAGATCCGATGAATTGTGGATTTATGAACTTGATTATCTATGAATATTATTTGGTTCTTCTCTGAATTCTTATATGCATGATTTGATATCTTTGCAAGTCTCTTCGAATTATCGGTTTAGCTTGGCCTACTAGATTGATCTTTCTTGCAAGGGGAGAAGTGCTTAGCCTTGGGTTCACTCTTGCGGTGTCCTTTCCCAGTGACAGTAGGGGCAGCAAGGCATGTATTGTATTGTTGCCATCGAGGATAAAAAGATGCGGTTTATATCATATTTCTTGAGTTTATCCCTCTACATCATGTCATCTTGCTGAGTGCGTTACTCTGTTCTTATGAACTTAAATACTCTAGATGCATGCTGGATAGCGGTCGATGTGTGGAGTAATAGTAGTAGATGTAGAATCGTTTTGGTCTACTTGACACGGACGTGATGCCTACATTCATGATCATTGCCTTAGATATCTTCATAATTATGCGCTTTTCTACCAATTGCTCGGCAGTAATTTGTTCACCCACCATAATACATGCTATCTTGAGAGAAGCCACTAGTGGAACCTATGGGCCCCGGGTCTCTTTCTTATTATATTGCATCTCTTTTATTTACATCACATCTCGTTTACTATTTTGCAATCTTTTCTTTCCAATCTATACAACAAAAATACCAAAATTATTTACTTTACTATCTTTATTAGATCTCACTTTTGCGAGTGACCGTGAAGGGATTTACAACACCTTTATCGCGTTGGTTGCAAGGTTCTTGATTTTTTGTGCAGGTACTAGGTGACTTGTGCGTTGTCTCCTACTGGATTGATACCTTGGTTCTCAAAAACTAAGGGAAATACTTACGCTACTTTGCTGCATCACCCTTTCCTCTTCAAGGAAAAACCAATGCATGCTCAAGAGGTAGCAACCCCAAAGCACACCAGTTGTTCTCTTAGCCGTGTGCTGTGCCCCCTCCATAGTTTACTCCTCCGGTCATAGCGTCGTAGTGCTTAGGCGAAGCCCTGCGCGGATCACATCACCATCACCGTCACCACGCCGTCGTGTTGACGAAACTCTCCCTCGACCCTCTGCTGGATCAAGAGCTCGAGGGACGTCATCGAGCTGAACATGTGCTGAACTCGTAGGTGTCGTACGTTGATACTAGATCGGTTGGATCGTGAAGACGTTCGACTACATCAACCGTGTTAACCTAACGCTTCCGCTTTCGGTCTACGAGGGTACATGGACACACTCTTCCCCTCTCCTTGCTATGCATCTCCTAGATAGATCTTGCGTGATCATAGGAATTTTTTTGAAATTGCATGCTACATTTCCCAACAGTGGTATTAGAGCCAGGTCTATGTGTAGATGATATGCATGAGTAGAACACAAAGAGTTGTGGGCGATAATAGTCATACTGCTTACCACCAACGTCTTATTTTGATTCGCCGATATTGTTGGATGAAGCGGCCCGGACCAACCTTACATGACCACGTTCATGAGACCGGTTCCACCGACAGACATGCAACTTGTTTTCCATAAAGGTGGCTGTCGGGTGTCTATTTCTCCAACTTTAGTTGAATCGAATTTGACTACGACCGGTCCTTGTTGAAGGTTAAGACAGCACACTTGACGAAAAATCATTCTGGTTTTTATGCGTAGGTAAGAACGATTCTTGCTAGAAGCCCGTAGCAGCCATGTAAAACTTGCAACAACAAAGTAGAGGACATCTAACTTGTTTTGCAGGGCATGTTGTGATGTGATATGGTCAAGACATGATGTGATATAATTTATTGTATGAGATGATCATGTTTTGTAAAAGTTATCGGCAACTGGCAGGAGCCTTATGGTTGCCGCTTTATTGTATGAAATGCAATTGCCATGTAATTGCTTTACTTTATCACTATGCGGTAGCGATAGTTGTAGAAGCAATAGTTGGCGAGATGACAACGACGCTACGATGGAGATCAAGGTGTCAAGCCGGTGACGATGGAGATCATGACGGTGCTTTGGAGATGGAGATCAAAGGCACAAGATGATGATGGCCATATCATGTCACATATTTTGATTACATGTGATGTTTATCTTTTATGCATCTTATTTTGCTTAGTACGGCGGTAGCATTATAAGATGATCCCTCACTAAATTTCAAGGTATAAGTGTTCTCCCTGAGTATGCGTTGCTATAGTTCGTCGTGTCGAGACACCACGTGATGATCGGGTGTGATAAGCTCTACGTTCACATACAACGGGTGTAAGACAGTTTTGCACGTGCAGAATACTCGGGTTAAACTTGACGAGCCTAGCATATGCAGATATGGCCTCGGAACACTGAGACCGAAAGGTAGAACGTGAATCATATAGTAGATATGATCAACATAGAGATGTTCACCATTGAAGACTACTCCATCTCACGTGATGATCAGACATGGTTTAGTTGATATGGATCATGTGATCATTTAGATGACTTGAGGGATGTCTATCTAAGTGGGAGTTCTTAAGTAATATGATTAATTGAACTTAATTTATCATGAACTTAGTCCTGATAGTATTTGCATATCTATGTTGTAGATCAATAGCTTGCCTATAGCTCCCCTGCTTTATTTTTGATATGTTCCTAGAGAAAACTAAGTTGAAAGATGATAGTAGCAATGATGCGAACTGGATCCGTGATCTGAGGATTATCCTCGTTGCTGCACAGAAAAATTATTTCATTGATGCACCGCTAGGTGACAGACCTATTGCAGGAGCAGATGCAGACGTCGTGAACGTTTGACAAGCTCGGTATGATGACTACTTGATAGTTTAGTGCACCTGTTGGGGAACGTAGTAATTTCAAAAATTTCCTACGCACACGCAAGATCATGGTGATGCATCGCAACGAGAGGGGAGAGTGTGTCCACGTACCCTCGTAGACCGAAAGCGGAAGCGTTAGCACAACGCGATTGATGTAGTCGTACGTCTTCACGATCCGACCGATCCAAGTACCGAACGTACGGCACCTCCGAGTTCAGCACACGTTCAGCTCGATGACGTCCCTCGAACTCCGATCCAGCCGAGTGTTGAGGGAGAGTTCTGTCAGCACGACAGCGTGGTGACGATGATGATGTTCTACCGACGCAGGGCTTCGCCTAAGCACCGCTACGATATTATCGAGGTGGAATATGGTGGAGGGGGGCACCGCACACGGCTAAGAGATCAATGATCAATTGTTGTGTCTATGGGGTGCCCCCTGCCCCCGTATATAAAGGAGCAAGGGGGGAGGCGGCCGGCCAAGGAGGAGGGCGCGCCAAGGGGGGAGTCCTACTCCCACCGGTAGTAGGACTCCTCCTTTCCTTGTTGGAGTAGGAGAGAAGGAAAGAGGGGGAGAGGGAGAAGGAAAAGGGGGCTGCACCCCTTGTCCAATTCGGACCAGAGGGGGGGTGCGCGCCTCCTTCCTTTTGGCCTCTCTCCTCTATTCCCGTATGGCCCAATAAGGCCCAATACTTCTCCCCGGCGAATTCCCGTAACTCTTCGGTACTCCGATAAATACCCGAATCACTCGGAACCTTTCCGAAGTCCGAATATAGTCGTCCAATATATCGATCTTTACATCTCGGCCATTTCGAGACTCCTTGTCATGTCCCCGATCTCATCCGGGACTCCGAACTCCTTCGGTACATCAAAACACATAAACTCATAATATTACCGTCATCTAACTTTAAGCGTGCGGACCCTACGGGTTCGAGAACTATGTAGACATGACCGAGACACGTCTCCGGTCAATAACCAATAGCGGAACCTGGATGCTCATATTGGCTCCCACATATTCTACGAAGATCTTTATCGGTCAGACCGCATAACAACATACATTGTTCCCTTTGTCATCGGTATGTTACTTGTCCGAGATTCGATCGTCGGTATCTCAATACCTAGTTCAATCTCGTTACCGGCAAGTCTCTTTACTTGTTCCGTAATACATCATCCCGCAACTAACTCATTAGTTACAATGCTTGCAAGGCTTATAGTGATGTGCATTACCGAGAGGGCCCAGAGATACCTCTCCGACAATCGGAGTGACAAATCCTAATCTCGAAATACGCCAACCCAACAAGTACCTTCGGAGACACCTGTAGAGCACCTTTATAATCACCCAGTTACGTTGTGACGTTTGGTAGCACACAAAGTGTTCCTCCGGTAAACGGGAGTTGCATCATCTCATAGTCAAAGGAACATGTATAAGTCATGAAGAAAGCAATAGCAACATACTAAACGATCGAGTGCTAAGCTAACGGAATGGGTCAAGTCAATCACATCATTCTCCTAATGATATGATCCCGTTAATCAAATGACAACTCATGTCTATGGCTAGGAAACATAACCATCTTTGATTAACGAGCTAGTCAAGTAGAGGCATACTAGTGACACTCTGTTTGTCTATGTATTCACACATGTATCATGTTTCCGGTTAATACAATTCTAGCATGAATAATAAACATTTATCATGATATAAGGAAATAAATAATAACTTTACTATTGCCTCTAGGGCATATTTCCTTCAGTCTCCCACTTGCACTAGGGTCAATAATCTAGTTCACATCGCCATGTGATTTAACATCAATAGTTCACATCACCATATGATTAACACCCATAGTTCACATCGTCATGTGACCAACACCCAAAGGGTTTACTAGAGTCAATAATTTAGTTCACATCGCTATGTGATTAACACCCAAAGAGTACTAAGGTGCGATCATGTTTTGCTTGTGAGATAATTTTAGTCAACGGGTCTGTCACATTCAGATCCGTAAGTATTTTGCAAATTTCTATGTCTACAATGCTCTGCACGGAGCTACTCTAGCTAATTGCTCCCACTTTCAATATGTATCTAGACCGAGACTTAGAGTCATCAGGATTAGTGTCAAAACTTGCATCGACGTAACCCTTTACGACGAACCTTTTGTCACTTCCATAATCGAGAAACATATCCTTATTCCACTAAGGATAATTTTGACCGCTGTCCAGTGATCTACTCCTAGATCACTATTGTACTCCCTTGCCAAAATCGGTGCAGGGTATACAATAGATCTGGTACACAGCATGGCATACTTTATAGAACCTATGGCCGAGCCATAGGGAATGACTTTCATTCTCTTTCTATCTTCTGCCGTGGTCGGGCTTTGAGTCTTACTCAATTTCACACTCACTTTCTTGTAAATACAGGCTTCACCGCAAGTCTGTATAAAACTATATCCTTTGATCAACTTATCAAAGCGTATATTCCAACTCTGAGATGCTTGCACCAGTTCATAGATGGATCGCTGGAGCTTGCATATTTTGTTAGCACCTTTAGGATTGACAAAACCTTCTGGTTGCATCATATACAACTCTTCTTTAATAAATCCATTAAGGAATGCAGTTTTGTTTATCCATTTGCCAGATTTCATAAAATGCGGCAATTTCTAACATGATTCGGACAGACTTAAGCATAGATACGAGTGAGAAACTCTCATCGTAGTCAACACCTTGAACTTGTCGAAAACCTTTTGCGACAATTCTAGCTTTGTAGATAGTGACACTACTATCAACGTTTGTCTTCCTCTTGAAGATCCATTTAATCTCAATGGCTCGCCGATAATTGGGCAAGTCAATCAAAGTCCATACTTTGTTCTCATACATGGGTCCCATCTCAGATTTCATGGCCTCAAGCCATTTTGTGGAATCTGGGCTCATCATCGCTTCCTCATAGTTCGTAGGTTCGTCATGGTCAAGTAACATGACCTCCAGAACAGGATTACCGTACCACTCTGGTGTGGATCTTACTCTGGTTAACCTATGAGGTTCGGTAGTGACTTGATATGAAGTTACATGATCATCATCATTAGCTTCCTCACTAATTGGTGTAGGAGTCACAGGAACAGATTTCTGTGATGAACTACTTTCCAATAAGGGAGCAGGTACAGTTACCTCATCAAGTTCTACTTTCCTCCCACTCACTTCTTTCGAGAGAAACTCCTTCTCTAGAAAGGATCCATTCTTAGCAATGAATGTCTTGCCTTCGGATCTGTGATAGAAGGTGTACCCAACAGTCTCCTTTGGGTATCCTATGAAGACATATTTCTCCGATTTGGGTTTGAGCTTATTAGGATGAAACTTTTTCATATAAGCATCACAACCCCAAACTTTAAGAAAACGACAACTTTGATTTCTTGCCAAACCACAGTTCATACGGTGTCGTCTCAAACGGATTTAGATGGTGCCCTTTTTTACGTGAATGCAGTTGTCTCTAATGCATAACCCCAAAACTATAGTGGTAAATCGGTAAGAAACATCATAGATTGTACTATATCCAATAAAGTACGGTTATAACGTCCGGACACACCATTATGCTGTGGTGTTCCAGGTGGCACGAATTTGTGAAACTATTCCACTTTGTATTAATTGAAGACCAAACTCGTAACTCAAATATTTGTCTCCGCGATCAAATCGTAGAAACCTTATTTTCTTGTCACGATGATTTTCCACTTCACTCTGAAATTCTTTGAACTTTTCAAACGTTTCAGACTTATGTTTCATCAAGTAGATATACCCATATCTCCTCAAATCATCTGTGAAGGTCGGAAAATAACGATACCCGCCGCGAGCCTCAACACTCATCGGATCGCATACATCAGTATGTATTATTTCCAATAAGTCAGTTGCTCGCTCCATTGTTCCGGAGAACGGAGTCTTAGTCATTTTGCCCATAACGCATGGTTCACAAGTATCAAGTGATTCCAAAAGCCCATCAGCATGGAGTTTCTTCATGCGCTTTACACCAATATGACCTAAACGGCAGTGCCACAAATAAGTTGCACTATCATTATTAACTTTGCATCTTTTGGTTCAATATTATGAATATGTGTATCACTACGATCGAGATCCAACGAACCATTTTCATTGGGTGTGTAACCATATAAGGTTTTATTCATGTAAACAGAACAACAATTATTCTCTAACTTAAATGAATAACCGTATTGCAATAAACATGATCAAATCATATTCATGCTCAATGCAAACACCAAATAACACTTATTTAGGTTCAACACTAATCCCAAAAGTGTAGGGAGCGTGCGATGATGATCATATCAATCTTGGAACCACTTCCAACACATATCGTCACTTTACCCTTAACTAGTCTCTGTTCATTCTGCAACTCCCGTTTCGAGTTACTACTCTTAGCAACTGAACCAGTATCAAATGCCGAGGGGTTGCTACGAACACTAGTAAAATACACATCAATAATCTGTATATCAAATATACCTTTGTTCACTTTTGCCATCCTTCTTATCCGCCAAATACTTGGGGCAGTTCCGCTTCCAGTGACCAGTCCCTTTGCAGTAGAAGCACTTAGTCTCAGGCTTAGGTACAGACTTGGGCTTCTTCACTTGAGTAGCAACTTGCTTCCCGTTTTTCTTGAATTTCCCCTTCTATCCCTTTGCCCTTTTCTTGAAACTAGTGGTCTTGTTAACCATCAACACTTGATGCTCTTTCTTGATTTCTACCTTCGTCGATTTCAGCATCGCGAAGAGCTCGGGAATTACTTTCGTCGTCCCTTACATACTATAGTTCATCACGAAGTTCTACTAACTTGGTGATGGTGACTAGAGAATTCTGTCAATCACTATTATATCTGGAAGATTAACTCATACTTGATTCAAGCGATTGTAGTACCCAGACAATCTGAGCACATGCTCACTGCTTGAGCTATTCTCCTCCATCTTTTAGCTATAGAACTTGTTGGAGACTTCATATCTCTCAACTCGGGTATTTGCTTGAAATATTAACTTCAACTCCTGGAACATCTCATATGGTCCATGACGTTCAAAACGTCTTTGAAGTCCCGATTATAAGCCGTTAAGCATGGTGCACTAAACTATCAAGTAGTCATCATATTGAGCTAGCCAAATGTTCATAACGTCTGCATCTACTCCTGCAATAGGTCTGTCACCTAGCGGTGCTTCAAGGACATAATTCTTCTATGCAGCAATGAGGATAATCCTCAGACCACGGATCCAATCCGCATCTTTGCTACTAACATCTTTCAACATAATTTTTCTCTAGGAAAATATCAAAAATAAACACAGGGAAGCAACAACGCGAGCTATTGATCTACAACATAATTTGCAAAAATACTATCAGGACTAAGTTCATGATAAATTTAAGTTCAATTAATCATATTACTTAAGAACTCCCACTTAGATAGACATCCCTCTAATCCTCTAAGTGATCACGTGATCCATATCAACTAAACCATGTTCGATCATCACGTGAGATGGAGTAGTTTCAACGGTGAACATCACTATGTTGATCATATCCACTATATGATTCACGCTCGACCTTTCGGTCTCTGTGTTCCAAGGCAATATCTGTTATATGCTAGGCTCGTCAAGCTTAACCTGAGTATTCCGCGTGTGCAACTGTTTTGCACCCGTTGTATTTGAATGTAGAGCCTATCACACCCGATCATCACGTGGTGTCTCAGCACGAAGAACTTTCGCAACGGTGCATACTCAGGGAAAACACTTATACTTTGATAATTTAGTGAGGGATCATCTTATAATGCTACCGTCAATCAAAGCAAGATAAGATCCATAAAAGATAAACATCACATGCAATCAATATAAGTGATATGATATGGCCATCATCATCTTGTGCTTGTGATCTCCATCTCCGAAGCACCGTCATGATCACCATCGTCACCGGCGCGACACCTTGATCTCCATCATAGCATCGTTGTCTTCTCGCCAATCTTATGCTTCTACGACTATCGCTACCGCTTAGTGATAAAGTAAAGCATTACAGGGCGATTGCATTGCATACAATAAAGCGACAACCATATGGCTCCTGCCAATTGCTGATAACTCGGTTACAAAACATGATCATCTCATACAATAAATTTAGCATCATGCTTTGACCATATCACATCACAACATGCCCTGCAAAAACAAGTTAGACGTCCTCTACTTTGTTGTTGCAAGTTTTACGTGGCTGCTACGGGCTTAGCAAGAACCGTTCTTACCTACGCATCAAAACCACAACGGTAGTTTGTCAAGTTGGTGCTGTTTTAACCTTCGCAAGGACCGGGCGTAGCCACACTCGGTTCAACTAAAGTTGGAGAAACTGACACCCGCCAGCCACCTCTGTGCAAAGCACGTCGGAAGAACCAGTCTCGCGTAAGCGTACGCGTAATGTCGGTCCGGGCCGCTTCATCCAACAATACCGCCGAACCAAAGTATGACATGCTGGTAAGCAGTATGACTTATATCGCCCACAACTCACTTGTGTTCTACTCGTGCATATGACATCTACGCAGAAAACCTGGCTCGGATGCCACTGTTGGGGAACGTAGTAATTTCAAAAATTTCCTACGCACACGCAAGATCATGGTGATGCATAGCAATGAGAGGGGAGAGTGTGTCCACGTACCCACGTAGACCGAAAGCGGAAGCGTTAGCACAACGCGATTGATGTAGTCTTACGTCTTCACGATCCGACCGATCCAAGTACCGAACGTACGGCACCTCCGAGTTCAGCACACGTTCAGCTCGATGACGTCCCTCGAACTCCGATCCAGCCGAGCTTTGAGGGAGAGTTCTGTCAGCACGACGGCGTGATGACGATGATGATGTTCTACAGACGCAGGGCTTCGCCTAAGCACCGCTACGATATTATCGAGGTGGAATATGGTGGAGGGGGCACCGCACACGGCTAAGAGATCAATGATCAATTGTTGTGTCTATGGGGTGCCCCCCTGCCCCCGTATATAAAGGAGCAAGGGGGGAGGCGGCCGGCCAAGGAGGAGGGCGCGCCAAGGGGGGAGTCCTACTCCCACCGGGAGTAGGACTCCTCCTTTCCTTGTTGGAGTAGGAGAGAAGGAAAGAGGGGGAGAGGGAGAAGGAAAAGGGGGCTGCACCCCTTGTCCAATTCGGACCAGAGGGGGGTGCGCACCTCCTTCCTTTTGGCCTCTCTCCTCTATTCCCGTATGGCCCAATAAGGCCCAATACTTTTCCCCGGCGAATTCCCGTAACTCTCCGGTACTCCGATAAATACCCGAATCACTCGGAACCTTTCCGAAATCCGAATATAATCGTCCAATATATCGATCTTTACGTCTCGGCCATTTCAAGACTCCACGTCATGTCCCCGATCTCATCCGGGACTCCGAACTCCTTCGGTACATCAAAACACATAAACTCATAATGTTACCGTCATCTAACTTTAAGCGTGCGGACCCTACGGGTTCGAGAACTATGTAGACATGACCGAGACACGTCTCCGGTCAATAACCAATAGCGGAACCTGGATGCTCATATTGGCTCCCACATATTCTACGAAGATCTTTATCGGTCAGACCGCATAACAACATACGTTGTTCCCTTTGTCATCGGTATGTTACTTGCCCGAGATTCGATCGTCGGTATCTCAATACCTAGTTCAATCTCGTTACCGGCAAGTCTCTTCACTCGTTCCGTAATACATCATCCCGCAACTAAATCATTAGTTACAATGCTTGCAAGGCTTATAGTGATGTGCATTACCGAGAGGGCCCAGAGATACCTCTTCGACAATCAGAGTGACAAATCCTAATCTCGAAATACGCCATCCCAACAAGTACCTTCGGAGACACCTGTAGAGCACCTTTATGGTAGCACACAAAGTGTTCCTCCGGTAAACGGGAGTTGCATAATCTCATAGTCAAAGGAACATGTATAAGTCATGAAGAAAGCAATAGCAACATACTAAACGATCGAGTGCTAAGCTAACGGAATGGGTCAAGTCAATCACATCATTCTCCTAATGATATGATCCCATTAATCAAATGACAACTCATGTCTATGGCTAGGAAACATAACCATCTTTGGTTAACGAGCTAGTCAAGTAGAGGCATACTAGTGACACTCTGTTTGTCTATGTATTCACACATGTATCATGTTTCCGGTTAATACAATTCTAGCATGAATAATAAACATTTATCATGATATAAGGAAATAAATAATAACTTTATTATTGCCTCTAGGGCATATTTCCTTCAGCACCATGCTTTACGTCTTAGAACCGGGACTTCAAAAACGTTTTGAATGCCATAGAGCATATGAGATGTTCCAAGAGGTGAAATTGGTATTTCAGACTCATGCCCGTGTCAAGAGGTATGAGACTTCTGAGAAGTACTTTGCCTACAAGATGGAGGAGAATAGCTCAGCTAGTGAGCATGTGTTCAGAATGTCTAGATACTACAATCACTTGAATCAAGTGGAAGTTAATCTTCCAGATAAGATAGTGATTGATAGGGTTCTCTAGTCACTATCAGCAAGTTACTAGAACTTCGCGATGAACTATAATATGCAAGGGATGACAAAAGCGATTCCCAAGTTCTTCGCGATGCTGAAATCAGCGAAGGTAGAAATCAAGAAATAGCATCAAGTGTTGATTGTCAACAAGACCACTAGTTTCAAGAAAAGGGAGGGGGAAAGAAAGGGGACTTTAAGAAGAATGGAAAGCAAGTTGCCACTCCCGTGAAGAAGCCCAAAGCTAGACCCCAACCTGAAACTGAGTGCTTCTACTGCATAGCAAATGGTCACTGGAAGCAGAACTACCCCAAATACTTGGCGGATAAGAAGGATGGCAAAGTGAACAAAGGTATATATGATATACATGTTATTGATGTGTAATTTACTAGTGTAAATAGCAACCCCTGGGTATTTGATACTAGTTTAGTTGCTAAGATTAGTAACTCAAAACAGGAGTTGCAGAATAAACAAGACTAGTTAAGGGAGAGGTGACGATGAATGTTGGAATTGATTCCAAGGTTGATATGATCAACATCGCACAATCACTCTACATTCGGGATTAGTGTTGAACCTAAAATAAATGTTAATTGGTGTTTGCGTTGAGCATGAATATGATTAGATCATGTTTATTGCAATACGGTTATTCATTTAAGCCAGAGAATAATTGTTGTTCTGTTTACATGAATAAAACCTTCTGTGGTCATACACCCAAGGTGAATGGTTTATTGAATCTTGATCGTAGTAATACACATATTGATGCCAAAAGATGCAAAGTTGATAATGATAGTGCAACATATTTGTGGCACTGCCATTTAGGTCATATTGGTGTAAAACACATGAAGAAACTCCATGCAAATGGACTTTTGGAATCACTTGATTATGTATCATTCGATACTTGCGAACCATGCCTCATGGGCAAGATGACTAAAACTCCGTTCTCCGGAACAATGGAGCGAGCCAATGACTTCTTGGAAATAATACATACCGATGTATGCGGTCCGATGAGTGTTAAGGCACGCGGTGGGTATCGTTATTTTCTAACCTTCACAGATGATTTGAGAAGATATGGGTATATCTACTTAATGAAACACAAGTTTGTAACATTTGAAAAGTTCAAAGAATTTGAGAGTGAAGTGGAGAATCATCGTAACAAGAAAATAAAGTTTCTACGATCCGATCGCAGAGTCGAATATTTGAGTTACGAGTTTGGCCTTCATTTAAAACAATGTGGAATAGTTTCACAACTCACGCCACCTGGAACACCACAGCGTAATGGTGTGTCCGAACGTCGTAACCGTACTTTATTAGATATGTTGTGATCTATGATGTCTCTTACCGATTTTTACCACTATCATTTTGGGGTTATGCATTAGACACAGCTGCATTCACGTTAAGTAGGGCGCCATCTAAATCGGTTGAGATGACACCGTATGAACTATGGTTTGGCAAGAAATCTAAGCTGTCATTTCTTAAAGTTTGGGGTTGCGATGCTTATGTGGAAAAGCTACAGCCCGATAAGCTCAAACCCAAATAGGAGAAGTGCGTCTTCATAGGATACCCAAAAGAAACTATTAGGTACACCTTCTATCACAGATCCGAAGGCAAGATCTTTATTGCTAAGAATGGATACTTTCTAGAGAAGGAGTTTCTCTCGAAAGAAGTGAGTGGGAGGAAAGTAGAACTTGATCAGGTAACTGTACCTTCTCTCAAATTGGAAAGTAGCTCATCACAAAAAACCGTTCCCGTGATGCCTACACCAACTAGAGAGGAAGCTAATAATAATGATAATGAAACTTCAGATCAAGTTACTACAGAACCTCGTAGGTCAACCAGAGCATGTTCCGCACTAGAGTGGTACGGTAATCCTATTCTGGAACTCATGTTACTAGACCTACAAACTATGATGAAGCGATGATGAGCCCAGATTCCGATAAATGGCTTGAGGCCATGAAATCTGAGAAAGGATCCATGTATGAGAACAAAGTATGGACTTTGATTGACTTTCCCAATAATCGGCGAGCCATTGAGAATAAATGGATCTTCAAGAGGAAGACAGACGCTGATAGTAGTGTTACTATCTACAAAGCTCGAATTGTCGCAAAAGGTTTTCGACAAGTTCAAGGTGTTGACTATGATGAGATTTTCTCACTCGTATTGATACTTAAAGTCTGTCCGAATCATGTTAGCAATTGCCGCATTTTATGAAATCTGGCAAATGGATGTCAAAACTGCATGGATTTATTAAAGAAGAGTTGTATATGATACAACCAGAAGGTTTTTTCAATCCTAAAGGTGCTAACAAAGTGTGCAAGCTCCAGTGATCCATCTATGGACTGGTGCAAGCATCTCGGAGTTGGAATATACGCTTTGATGAGTTGATCAAAGCATATAGTTTTATACAGACTTGCGGTGAAGCCTGTATTTACAAGAAAGTGAGTGGGAGCACTACAGCCTTTCTGGTAAGTATATGTGAACAACATATTGTTGATCGAAAATAATGTAGAATTTTCTAGAAAGCATAAAGGAGTGTTTGAAAGGAGTTTTTCGATGAAAGACCTCGGTGTAGCTACTTACATATTGGGCATCAATATCTATAAAGATAGATTGAGATGCTTGATAAGACTTTCGATGAATACATACCTTGATAAGATTTTGAAGGAGTTCAAAATGGATCAGTCAAAGAAGGAGTTCTTGCCTGAGTTGTAAGGTATGAAGTTGAGTAAGACTCAAAACCCGACCACGACAGAAGATAGAGAGAGAATGAAAGTCATTCCCTATGCCTCAGCCATAGGTTCTATAAAGTATGCCATGCTGTGTACCAGACATATTGTGTACCTTACCAAGAGTTTGGCAAGGGCGTACAATAGTGATCCAGGAGTAGATCACTAAACAACGGTCAAAATTATACTTAGTTACCTAAGAGGACTAAGGAAACGTTTCTCGGTTATGGAGGTGATAAAGAGTTTGTCGTAAAGAGTTATCGATGCAAGCTTTGACACTGATCTAGATGACTCTAAGTCTCAATCCAGATATGTATTGAACATGGGAGCAATTAGCTAGAGTAGCTCCATGCAGAGCATTGTAGACATACAAATTTGCAAAATACATATGGATGTGAATATGGCAGACTCGTTGACTAAAACTTCTCTCACAAGCAAAACATGATCGCACCTTAGTACTCTTTGGTGTTAATCACATAGCTATGTGAACTAGATTATTGACTCTAGTAAACCCTTTGAGTGTTGGTCACATGGAGATGTGATACATCCATTTTGCATCATGCTTTTATATCGATATTTATTGCATTATGGGTTGTTATTACACATTATGTCACAATACTTATGCCTATTCTCTTTTATTTTACAAGGTTTACATGAAGAGGGAGAATGCCGGCAGCTGGAATTTTAGGCTGGAAAAGGAGCAAATATTAGAGACCTATTCTGCACAACTCAAAAGTCCTGAAACTCCACGAAACTCAGTTGTGGAATATATAAAAAATATTGGGCGAAGAAAGTACCAGAGGGGGGCCACCCACCGTCCACGAGGGTGGGGGCGCGCCCTACCTCCCTGGGCGCGCCCCCTGCCTCATGGGCCCCCTGGTAGGCCTCCGGTGCCCATCTTTGGCTATATGAAGTCTTTCGCCCTGAAAAAAATAAGAAGGAAGCTTTCGGGACGAAGCGCCGCCGACTCGAGGCAGAACCTGGCGAAACCAATCTAGGGCTCCGACGGAGCTGTTCTGCCGGGGAAACATCCCTCCGGGAGGGGGAAATAATCACCATCGTCATCACCATCGATCCTCTCATCAGGAGGGGGTCAATCTCCATCAACATCTTCACCAGCACCATCTCCTCTCAAACCCTAGTTCATCTCTTGTATCCAATCTTTGTCTCAAAACCTCAGATTGGTACATGTGGGTTCCTAGTAGTGTTGATTACTCCTTGTAGTTGATGCTAGTTGGTTTAATTGGTGGAAGATCATATGTTCAGGTCCTTTATGCATATTAATACCCCTCTGATTATGAACATGAATATGATTTGTGAGTAGTTATGTTTGTTCCTGAGGACATGGGAGAAGTCTTGCTATAAGTAGTCATGTGAATTTGGTATTCGTTCGATATTTTGATGAGATGTATGTTGTCTTTCCTCTAGTGGTGTTATGTGAACGTCGACTACATGACACTTCACCATTATTTGGGCCTAGGGGAAGGCTTTGGGAAGTAATAAGTAGATGATGGGTTGCTAGAGTGACAGAAGCTTAAACCCTAGTTTATGTGTTGCTTCGTAAGGGGCTGATTTGGATCCATATGTTTCATGCTATGGTTAGGTTTACCTTAATACTTCTTTTGTAGTTGCGGATGCTTGCAATAGGGGTTAATCATAAGTGGGATGCTTGTCCAAGGAAGGGTAGTACCCAAGCACCGGTCCACCCACATATCAAATTATCAAAGTAACGAACGCGAATCATATGAGCGTGGTGAAAACTAGCTTGACGATAATTCCCATGTGTCCTTGGGAGCGTTTTCCTTTATATAAGAGTTTGTCTAGGCTTGTCCTTTGCTACAAAAAGGGTTGGGCCACCTTGCTGCACTTTTTTTACTTTTGTTACTTGTTACCCGTTACAAATTACCTTATCACAAAACTATCTGTTACCGATAATTTCAGTGCTTGCAGAGAATACCTTACTGAAAACCGCTTGTCATTTCCTTCTGCTCCTCGTTGGGTTCGACACTCTTACTTATCGAAAGGACTACAATAGATCCCCTATACTTGTGGGTCATCAAGACTCTTTTCTGGCG
Organism: Triticum aestivum; assembly: GCF_018294505.1. Taxonomy (NCBI): domain Eukaryota; kingdom Viridiplantae; phylum Streptophyta; class Magnoliopsida; order Poales; family Poaceae; genus Triticum; species Triticum aestivum. Next base: position 158,121,389 of record NC_057814.1, read on the forward strand.
CTGTTGCCGGGGAGTGAAGCGCCTTTGGTAAGTGGAATTTGGTAAGGAAAAATTTATATAGTGTGCTGAAATTTACTGTCACTTGTTACTATGGAACATAATCCTTTCAGGGGCTTGTTCGGGGTATCTTCACCCCGACCAGTAGAGCAAAGAGTTGCTCCTCAACCTACTGAAAATGTTTACTTTGAAATTCCTTCGGGTATGATAGAGAAACTGCTAGTTAATCCTTTTACAGGAGACGGAACATTGCATCCCGATTTGCACCTAATCTATGTGGATGAAGTTTGTGGATTATTTAAGCTTGCAGGTATGCCCGAGGATGTTATAAAGAAGAAGTCTTCCCTTTATCGTTGAAGGGAAAGGCATTGACATGGTTTAGGCTATGTGATGATATTGGATCATGGAACTACAACCGATTGAAATTGGAATTTCATCAGAAGTTTTATCCTATGCATCTGGTTCATCGTGATCGTAATTATATATATAGGCTCACGAAGGAGAAAGTATCACTCAAGCTTGGGGGAGGCTTAAGTCAATGTTATATTCATGCCCCAATCATGAGCTCTCAAGAGAAATTATTATTCAAAAAAATTATGCTCGGCTTTCTCTCAATAATCGCTCCATGCTCGATACTTCTTGTACTGGTTCTTTTATGATGAAGACTATTGAATTCAAATGGGATTTATTGGAAATAATTAAACGTAAATCTGAAGATTGGGAACTCGACGAAGGTAAGGAGTCAGGTATAACACCTAAGTTTGATTGTGTTAAATCTTTTATGGATACCGATGTTTTCCGTGAATTTAGCACTAAATATGGACTTGACTCTGAGATAGTAGCTTCTTTTTGTGAATCATTTGCTACTCATGTTGATCTTCCTAAGGAGAAGTGGTTTAAATATCATCCTCCCATTGAAGTAAAAGTAGTTGAACCTATTAAAGTTGAAGAAAAGACTATCACTTACAATGTTGATCCTATTGTTCCTACCGCTTATATTGAGAAACCACCTTTCCCTGTTAGAATAAAGGATCATGCTAAAGCTTCAACTGTGGTCAACAAAAGTAATATTAGAATACCTAAACCCTCTGAGCAAATATAAGTTGAACCTAGTATTGCTATGGTTAAAGATCTCTTGGTTAATAATATTGATGGGCATGTTATTTACTTCTGTGATGAAGCTGCTAGAATTGCTAAACCTGACACTAAAGATAGAAATAGACATGTTGTTGGCATGCCTGTCGTTTCGGTTAAAATAGGAGATCAATGTTATCATGGCTTATGTGATATGGGTGCTAGTGTTAGTGCAATACCTTATACCTTATATGAAGAAATTATGCATGATATTGCACCTGCTGAGATAGAAGATATTAATGTTATTATTAAGCTTGCCAATAGGGATACTATTTCACCAGTTGGGATTGTTAGAGATGTTGAAGTCTTGTGTGGGAAAATTAAATATCCTACTGATTTTCTTGTTCTTGGTTCCCCAAAAGATGACTTTTGTCCCATTATATTTGGCAGACCCTTCTTGAATACTGTTAGTGCTAAGATAGATTGCAAAAAGGATGTTGTTACTATTGGTTTAGGGGATATGTCTCATGATTTTAATTTTGCTAAATTTCGTAGACAACCCCATGATAAAGAATTTCCTAGTAAATATGAAATTATTGGTCTTGCTTCTATTGTCGTGCCTCCTAATAATCCTTTAGAACAATATTTGCTAGACCATGAAAATGATATGTTTATGAATGAAAGAAGGGAAATAGATGAAGTATTCTTTAAAATGGGACCTATTTTGAAACACAACTTGCCTGTTGAAATTCTAGGGGATCCTCCTCCACCCAAGGGTGATCCCGTGTTTGAGCTTAAGCCATTACCTGATACTCTTAAATATGCTTATCTTGATAAAAAAAAGATATATCCTGTTATTATTAGTGCTAACCTTTCAGAGCAGGAAGAAGAGAAATTATTGAAAACTCTGAAGAAGCACCATGCTGCTATTGGATATACTCTTGATGATCTTAAGGGCATTAGTCCCACTCTATGCCAGCACGAAATAAAATTGGAGAAAGACGCTAAACCGGTTGTTGATCACCAACGACGGTTAAATCCTAAGATGAAAGAAGTGGTAAGAAAAGAAATACTAAAGCTTCTGGAGGCAGGTATAATTTATCCCGTTGCTGATAGTCAGTGGGTAAGTCCTGTCCATTGTGTCCCTAAGAAGGGATGTATTACTGTTGTTCCTAATGATAAAGATGAATTGATACCACAAAGAATTGTTACAGGTTATAGAATGGTAATTGATTTCCGCAAATTAAATAAAGCTACTAAAAAGGATCATTACCCTTTACCTTTTATTGATCAAATGCTAGAAAGATTATCCAAACATACACATTTTTGCTTTCTAGATGGTTATTCTGGTTTCTCTCAAATACCTGTGTCAAAAGAGGATCAAGAAAATACCACTTTTACTTGCACTTTCGGTACCTTTGGTTTATGCAATGCACCTGCTACCTTTCAAAGATGTATGAATGCTATATTCTCTGACTTTTGTGAAAAGATTGTTGAGGTTTTCATGGACGATTTCTCCGTTTATGGAACTTCTTTTGATGATTGCTTAAGCAACCTTGATCGAGTTTTACAGAGATGTGAAGAAACTAATCTTGTCTTGAATTGGGAGAAGTGCCACTTTATGGTTAATGAAGGTATTGTCTTGGGACATAAAATTTCTGAAAGAGGTATTGAAGTTGATAAAGCTAAAGTTGATGCTATTGAAAAGATGTCGTGTCCTAAGGACATTAAAGGTATAAGAAGTTTCCTTGATCATGCCGGTTTTTATAGGAGGTTCATTAAAGACTTCTCAAAAATTTCTAGGCCTCTGACTAATCTCTTGCAAAAAGATGTTCTTTTTGTCTTTGATGATGATTGTGTAGAAGCATTTGAAACACTTAAGAAAGCTTTGATTTCTGCACCTATTGTTCAGCCTCCTGATTGGAATTTACCCTTTGAAATTATGTGTGATGCTAGTGATTATGCTGTAGGTGTTGTTCTAGGACAAAGAGTTGATAAGAAATTAAATGTTATCCAATATGCTAGTAAAACTCTAGACAGTGCCCAGAGAAATTATGCTACTACTGAAAAGGAATTTTTAGCAGTTATATTTGCTTGTGATAAGTTCAGACCTTATATTGTTGATTCTAAAGTAATTGTTCACACTGATCATGTTGCTATTAAATATCTTATGGAAAAGAAAGATGCTAAACCTAGACTTATTAGATGGGTTCTCCTACTACAAGAATTTGATTTGCATATTATTGATAGAAAGGGAGCTGAGAACCCCGTTGCAGACAACCTATCTAGGTTAGAGAATGTTCTTGATGACCCACTACCTATTGATGATAGCATTCTGATGAATAATTAGCTGTCATAAATGCTTCTCGTACTGCTCCATGGTATGCTGATTATGCTAATTACATTGTTGCTAAATTTATACGACCTAGTTTCACATACTAGCAAAAGAAAAAGTTTTTCTATGATTTAAGACATTACTTCTGGGATGACCCACACCTTTATAAAGGAGTAGATGGTGTTATTAGACGTTGTGTACCTGAGCATGAATAGGAACAGATCCTACGCAAGTGTCACTCCGAGGCTTATGGAGGACACCATGCTGGAGATAGAACTGCACACAAGGTATTGCAATCCGGTTTTTATTGGCTTACTCTCTTCAAAGATGCCTGTAAGTTTGTCTTGTCTTGTGATGAATGTCAAATAATTGGTAATATTAGTAGACGTCAAGAAATGCCTATGAACTATTCACTTGTTATTGAACCATTTGATGTTTGGGGCTTTGATTATATGGGACAGTTTCCTTCCTCTAATGGGTATGCACATATTTTAGTTGTTGTTGATTACGTTACTAAGTGGGTAGAAGCTATTCCAACTAGTAGTGCTGACCATAACACCTCTATTAAGATGCTTAAAGAAGTTATTTTTCTGAGATTTGGAGTCCCTAGATACTTAATGACTGATGGTGGTTCACATTTTATTCATGGTGCTTTTCATAAAATGCTTGCTAAGTATGACGTTAATCATAGAATTGCATCTCCATACCATCCACAATCTAGTGGTCAAGTAGAACTAAGTAATAGGGAGATTAAATTAATTTTGCAAAAGACTGTTAATAGATCTAGAAATAATTGGTCCAAGAAACTTGATGATGCTTTATGGGCCTATAGAACTGCATATAAAAATCCTATGGGTATGTCTCCGTATAAAATGGTTTATGGAAAAGCATGTCATTTACCTCTCGAACTAGAACATAAGGCATATTGGGCCATTAAGGAGCTCAATTATGATTTCAAACTTGCCGGTGAGAAGAGACTATTTGACATTAGCTCACTTGATGAATGGAGAACCCAGGCCTATGAGAACGCCAAACTGTTTAAAGAAAAAGTTAAAAGATGGCATGACAAAAGTATACAAAAGCGTGAGTTTAATGTAGGTGACTATGTTTTGCTATACAACTCTCGTTTAAGATTTTTTGCAGGAAAACTCCTCTCTAAATGGGAAGGTCCTTACGTTATCGAGGAGGTCTATCGTTCCGGTGCCATAAAAATCAACAACTTCGAAGGCACAAATTCGAAGGTGGTGAACGGTCAAAGAATCAAACATTATATCTCAAGTAATCCAATAAATGTTGAAACTAATGTTATTGAAACCGTAACACCGGAGGAATACATAAGGGACACTTTCCAGAACGTTTCAGACTCCGAAAAGGAATAGGTATGTGGTACGATAAGTAAACCGACTCCAAAACAGTTCTAATAGCAATTTTTCTCTGTTTTGGAATATTTAAGAAAATAGGAAATAAGTAGTCCGAATAGGACACGAGGCATCCACGAGGGTGGAGGGCGCACCCTACCCCCTGGGCGCGCCCCCTGCCTTGTGGGCACCTTGTGTGCCCTCTGGACTCCGTTTTCTTGCACGACACTTCTTTTGGTCGGTAAAAATTCATTATATAATATCTCGAAGGTTTTGACCACCGTACCACGCAAATATCCTCTGTTTTTGTTTTGAGTTGTTTCTACCGCAGATTAGAGCAAGATGTCTTCTCAAGAGTCAGTCGGGGAGAGTCGGGTGTCTCATCCGACACCTGGACCAGGAGCAAACAGTGATGCTGACCACTTTGGGCCATCAACGGAGGAAGAGATGGAGGCCGGCCTGAAAAGGATAGATGACATGGAAGAGGATCAAGAAGTTACTTCTCGTTTCCGAGCCGGATTCACAATGGAGGAACTACAGAGCTCAGCTATTCCAAATTCGGTCATCCCTTCCAATGTCAGATTTCTTTCTTATGAAAATATGGAAAAGAGTGTTACTTGTTCTCCCGCAGCTATGCAACATCCATGGGCGAAAGGAGCTTTAGCCGTCACGGGCAAGCTCCGTAAGGAAATAATGGACCTCAAGCAGCAAGTCAATAAGCTCGAGGAAGAGAATCGTATCCTGAGGGGCATCATCGCCAAGAATATCACATCACCACCTCCGAAGAAAGAGACATAATCACATGGGTATGGGCACTCCCCTTGGCAACTGCCAAGCTTGGGGGAGGTGCCCCGGTATCGTATCACCATCACACTTCTATCTTTACCGTTTTTTCTTATTTCAATCCTTTTGGTAATATCTTGATCTAGTAGAATAAAGTTTTAGTATGATTTAGTTTTGAGTTTTGCTTTATGAACCTTCTCTGTAATCGAGTCCGTGAGCTATATATATAATAAAGATTAGTTTTGAGTCAAGGGCTTGATTATCTTGCTATGATCTTGAGGGAATAAAAGAAAGAATAAAAAGAATTAAAGAGATCATGTTGATCTTATGGAGAGTAATGACTTCACATATAAAGAGTATGATGCATAAAAGTTGTTGAGAGTTGACAAACATAGTTTTGGTCATCGTTGCAATTAATAGGAAGTAATAAAGAAAGAGAGGTTCTCACATATAAATATATTATCTTGGACATCTTTTATGATTGTGAGCACTCATTAAAATATGACATGATAAAAAGTTGATGTTGGACAAGGAAGACAACGTAATGGGTTATGTTTGCTTATATCCGAAATAAAGTATATTGTCATGGATCATCCAACATGTTGGGCTTGCCTTTCCCCCTCATGCTAACCAAATTCCTTGCACCAAGTAGAGATACTACTTGTGCTTCCGAATATCCTTAAACCCAGTTTTGCCATGAGTGTCCACCATACCTACCTATGGATTGAGTAAGATCCTTCAAGTAAGTTGTCATTGTTGCATGCAATAAAAATTGCTCTCTAAATATGTATGATCTATTAGTGTGGCGAAAATAAGCTTTATACAATCTTGTGATATGGAAGAAATAAAAGCGATGGACTGCATAATAAAGGTCCATATCACAAGTGGCAATATGATACGTCTCCGTCGTATCTATAATTTTTGATTGTTCCATGCCAATACTCTACAACCTTTACATACTTTTGGCAACTTTTTATACTATTTTTTGGGACTAACATATTGATCCAGTGCCCAGTGCCAATTCCTGTTTGTTGCATGTTTTTTGTTTCGCAGAAAATCCATATCAAACGGAGTCCAAACGGGATAAAAACTGATGGAGATTTTTTCGGAATATATGTGATTTTTGGGAAGAAGAATCAACGTGATACGATGCCCGAGGGGGCCACGAGGTAGGGGGCGTGCCCCAGGGGGTCAGGCGCACCCTGGGCCCTCGTGGCCACCCCGTAAGGCGGTTGGAGCCCTTCTTTCGCTGCAAGAAAGCTAATATCCGGATAGAGATCGTGTCAAACATTCAGCCCAATCGGAGTTACGGATCTCCGGTTATAAAAGAAACGGTGAAAGGGCAGAATCTGGAACGCAGAAACAGAGAGAGACAGATCCAATATCGGAGGGGCCCTCGCCCCTCCCACGCCATGGAGACCATGGACCAGAAGGGAAACCCTTCTCCCATATGGGGAGAAGGTCAAGGAAGAAGAAGAAGGAGGGGGGCTCTCTCCCCCTTACTTCCGGTGGCACCAGAGTGCCGCCGGGGCCATCAACGTCACTGCAATCTACACCAACAACTTCACCGCCCTCATCGCCAACTCTTCCCCCCTCTATGCAGCGGTGTAACCCCTCTTTTACCCACTGTAATCTCTACTTAAACATGGTGCTCAATGCTATATATTATTTCCTAATGATGTATGTCTATCCTATGATGTTTGAGTAGATCCGTTTTGTCCTATGGGTTAATTGATGATCGTGATTGGTTTGAGTTGCATGTTTTAATATTGGTGTTGTCCTATGGTGCTCTCCGTGTCGCGCAAGCGTGAGGGATTCCTGCTGTAGGGTTTGCAATATGTTCATGATTTGCTTATGGTGGGTGGCGTGAGTGACAGAAGCACAGACCTGAGTAAGTAGGTTGTTTGCGTATGGGATAAAGGGGACTTGATGCTTTAATGCTATGGTTGGGTTTTACCTTAATGATCTTTAGTAGTTGCGGATGCTTTCTAGAGTTCCAATCATAAGTGCATATGATCCAAGAAGAGAAAGTATGTTAGCTTATGCCTCTCCCTCAAATAAAATTGCAATAATGATTACCGGTCTAGTTATCGATTGCCTAGGAACAAATAACTTTCTTGTTGACTAAAGCTCTCTACTAAAACTAACTTAGTTGTGTCTTCTTCTAAACAGACCCTACTTTTACTTACGCGCTCTTTATTATCTTGCAAACTTATCCAAAAGCACCTACAAAATACTTCTAGTTTCATACTTGTTCTAGGTAAAGCGAACGTCAAGCGTGCATAGAGTTGTATCGGTGGTCGATAGAACTTGAGGGAATATTTGTTCTACCTTTAGCTCCTCGTGGGGTTCGACACTCTTACTTATCGAAAGAGGCTACAATTGATCCCCTATACTTGTGGGTTATCAAGACCTTTTTCTGGCGCCGTTACCGGGGAGTTATAGCGTGGGGTGAATATTCTCGTGTGTGCTTGTTTGCTTTATCACTAAGTAGTTTTTATTTTGTGCTCTTGTTTTCTATCTTTAGTTATGGGTAGGAAACACAAAATACCAAAAAAATTAGTGGTACCTACTGAACCAATGGTTGAAGAACCACTCAAAATCTATCACACTCCTGAAGCTTTTTACTTGGATCATCTTTGATCCCTTTGTGCTCGTGCTGAAACCCCAACTACTTAGTTGAGGGCAAATCTTTACATGAGCATGCTTGTTATGTGCGACACCGCATATCTGAAAAAGGGAAACTTTTACTGGATCAAATTCATCGTTTGCAGTGTTATGCTTGGAATTTATGTGAAATATATGATGTTACTTGTTGTTCTGAAAACCCTAAGAAACACCTTCCCTACCAATGTGAGTTTAGTGATAATGGAATCGTATCTTCGTATGCTAAGGGTGTCTATAATTACTATGATGTTCAACAAATTGAAGAATTTGTTGCTTTCAAGGGTGCTTATGAAATTGCTTCTTTGATTGAAAAGTATGATGATACTCTTTACAAATCCAAAACTTTTGCCATACTTAAATATTGTTATGATAATTATGCTTCTAATGCCTATGTTAAACCATATATTGAGGACTCCTCCGCTGTCCAAGAAGAGACTAATATTTTGCAGGAGTCTATGGAAGAAGAAATTGATGAAACTGTGAGCTCATTGGATGAAAAAGATGATGAGGAGAGCGAAGAACAAAAGGAGGAAGAGCGGATTAGCTACCCGTGCCCACCTTCTAATGAGAGTAACTCTTCAACTCATACATTGTTTAATTTCCCTTCGTGCTTACCGAAGGATGATTGCTAAGATGATTGTTATGATCCCGTTGATTCTTTTCAAATACCCCTTTTTGATGATGCTTGCTATGCTTGTGGCCAAGATGCCAATATGAATTATGCTTATGGAGATGAACTTGCTATAGTTCTTTATGTTAAACATGAAATTGTTGCTATTGCACCCACGCATGATAGTCCTATTATCTTTTTGAATTCTCCCGACTACACTATATCGGAGAAGTTTGCCCTTATTAAGGATTATATTGATGGGTTGCGTTTTACTGCAACACATGATGATTTTGATAGATATAATATGCATGTGCTTGCTGCTCCTACTTGCAATTATTATGAGAGAGGAACTACGTCTCCGCCTCTCCATGTTTCCAATATGATAAAATTACAAGAAACTGTTTATACTATGCATTGGCCTTTACTATGTGTGCATGAATTGTTCTTT